>NW_026610354.1:0-10000 GCF_029499605.1 Hyla sarda | reverse complement strand
ATCCTTACTTACAAAAAGTTACAGAGTTCTATTCCATAGGGTCTGGTAGGAAATGGCGTCTGGCATCCAAAATTAGATCTTGTCCCCCATGCAAGCGCACCCTAGCCCCCCAGGTCTATAGTTTTATACCCTGCTATAAACAGCTGATCTCTCTATGTTCAGCCCCTGGGCGGGACAAGGAGGAGAGATAGATGTTGCCCACTTGCTTATGATACCTTTATGCCCAAAGAATAGGAAATGTCCTCTATCTTCTATCATGGGCCGGGCAGCTACATAACTTCTTATATTTGGGTTCTCCATCAAATCCTCTTTCTAGGGGCACCTGACATGATTTACCCAGTGCATAAAGTTCGGGCAGGGATCAATACACAGGAGTCTTGTTGAGGGCTCATTTTAAAGGTAGTATGATGGAAAATCCAACCATATAAGATAGGGGCTGAGGACATACTTCCCTGACCCCATATTTAATATTGGGAGACATGGCATTTTCATAGGTGGGCTACTTCCCATACCTCTTTCATCTATCAACACCAGGTCTTGGAGTCTGTTTGGCTTGTGAAGGTGTCAAATTTACCATCCAGGCAAACAGTGTCCATTAATTGGCACAGTTATGTTAATTGTTAACTGTCGTCTCCTGGTAGTTTGATCAAACAGGATGGATTCTTTGGAAGGTTAAACTACCACAGATAAGGGTAATGGAATTAAAAGTTGCGCATCCCAAGGGACATTGATCAGTAATGAATGACAAACAATCACAATGCAACATGGATACCTATTTTAGCCATTGTATATGATAGTGGGGTCCTCCTGGGTCTCCTCCATAGTGGGGTCCTCCTGGGTCTCCTCCATAGTGGGGTCCTCCTGGGTCTCCTCCATAGCGTTTCAGTTCATATAAATGTGGACGGATAGTTCGCGCTGACACTGATGCTCCCTGAGCCTGCAGGACAGCTTGAATATCTTTGGAACTTGTTTGGGGCTGCTTATCCACCATCCGGACTATCCTGCGGTGACACCTTTCATCAGTTTTTCTCTTCCGTCCACGCCCAGGGAGATTATCTACAGTGCCGGGGGTTGTAATCTTCTTGATAATGTTTCGCACTGTGGACAAAGGCAAATCTAGATCTCTGGAGATGGACTTGTAACCTGGAGATTGTTGATATTTTTCCACAATTTTGGTTCTCACATCCTCAGACAGTTCTCTTCTCCTCTTTCTGTTGTCCATGCAAAGACTAAGTGAACTTCTCTCCTTTTTATCAGCTGTCAGGTGTGATGCTTATATTGCCCACACCTGTTACTTCCCCAGGTGAGTATAAAGGAACATCACATGCTGGAAACAATCTTATTTATCCACAATTATGAAAGGGGCCAATAATTGTGTCCAGACCATTTTTGGAGTTTGGTGACATTATGTACAATTTGCTTTTTTTCCTCCTTTTTTGGTTTAGTTCCAATACACACAAAGGGAATAAACATGTGTATAGCAAAACCTGTGTTACTGCAATATATATATATACAGAGGAGAGGAGATCTATATATATATACAGAGGAGAGGAGATCTATATATATATATACAGAGGAGAGGAGATCTATATATATATATATACAGAGGAGAGGAGATCTATATATATATATATATATATACACACAAAGGGAATAAACACGTGTATAGCAAAACCTGTGTTACTGCAATATATATATACAGAGGAGAGGAGATCTATATATATATATATATACAGAGGAGAGGAGATCTATATATATATACAGAGGAGAGGAGATCTATATATATATATATATATATATATATATATATATATATATACACACACAAAGGGAATAAACACGTGTATAGCAAAACCTGTGTTACTGCAATATATATATACAGAGGAGAGGAGATCTATATATATATATATATATATACACAGAGGAGAGGAGATCTATATATATATATATATATATACAGAGGAGAGGTGATCTATATATATATACAGAGGAGAGGAGATCTATATATATATATATATATATATATATATACAGAGGAGAGGAGATCTATATATATATATATATATATATACAGAGGAGAGGAGATCTATATATATATACAGAGGGAATAAACCTGTGTTCCTGCAATCCTTTCCTGTGAGGAATACTTCATTATATAGGAATATTTCGGGGGGGGGGACAATATATACGGCCATGACTGTATGTGTGTATATATAATATATAATGTAGATGGTGTGTGTGTACATATAGTAATTTGTGGTCAGGGCTTACACCTAACCATAAAGACTTACCCAAACTATAGTCGACCAATCTTCTTCATGAGTTGACCTACAAGGAAACCATTAACGTCTGTACATACTACTATATTAATAACAATAGCGGTTGAACTGTGCCCAAAAACCGCGATCGAGGGTTAGCCTTTAGAGGGCAAAAAACCCGCGACCGTGCAGTTAAATATATATTTATTGAAATTCACAGAACCAAGTATCTGAACACATCAGCCATTTCATGATATATGGATTGAGTATATAGGTAGAGTAAGAGCCTGACTACCAACTGCTTAACTTCTGGATGATGTGCGGAAGAACAGCTGATCTCCAGGAGCAGTATACAGAGTATATAGAGTATACAGAGGAGTCGGCAGATCAGCTGATCTCCAGGAGCAGTATACAGAGTATATAGAATATACAGAGGAGTCGGCAGATCAGCTGATCTCCAGGAGCAGTATACAGAGTATATAGAGTATACAGAGGAGTCGGCAGATCAGCTGATCTCCAGGAGCAGTATACAGAGTATATAGAGTATACAGAGGAGTCGGCAGATCAGCTGATCTCCAGGAGCAGTATACAGAGTATATAGAGTATACAGAGGAGTCGGCAGATCAGCTGATCTCCAGGAGCAGTATACAGAGTATATAGAGTATACAGAGGAGTCGGCAGATCAGCTGATCTCCAGGAGCAGTATACAGAGTATATAGAGTATACAGAGGAGTCGGCAGATCAGCTGATCTCCAGGAGCAGTATACAGAGTATATAGAGTATACAGAGGAGTCGGCAGATCAGCTGATCTCCAGGAGCAGTATACAGAGTATATAGAATATACAGGAGTCGGCAGAACAGCTGATCTCCAGGAACAGTATACAGAGTATATAGAGTATACAGAGGAGTCGGCAGATCAGCTGATCTCCAGGAACAGTATACAGTGTAAATAGAATATACAGAGGAGTCAGCAGATCAGCTGATCTCCAGGAGCAGTGACAGTATATAGAGTACTTAGAATATACAGAGGAGTTGGCAGATCAGCTGATCTCCAGAAGCAGTATACAGAGGAGTCGGCAGATCAGCTGATCTCCAGGAACAGTATACAGAGTATATAGAATATACAGAGGAGTCAGCAGATCAGCTGATCTACAGGAGCAGTATATACAGAGTATATAGAATATACAGAGGAGTCGGCAGATCAGCTGATCTCCAGGAGCAGTATACAGAGTATATAGAATATACAGGAGTCGGCAGAACAGCTGATCTCCAGGAACAGTATACAGAGGAGTCGGCAGATCAGCTGATCTCCAGGAACAGTATACAGAGTATATAGAATATACAGAGGAGTCAGCAGATCAGCTGATCTACAGGAGCAGTATATACAGAGTATATAGAATATACAGAGGAGTCGGCAGATCAGCTGATCTCCAGGAGCAGTATACAGAGTATATAGAATATACAGGAGTCGGCAGAACAGCTGATCTCCAGGAACAGTATACAGAGTAAATAGAATATACAGAGGAGTCAGCAGATCAGCTGATCTCCAGGAGCAGTGACAGTATATAGAGTACTTAGAATATACAGAGGAGTTGGCAGATCAGCTGATCTCCAGAAGCAGTATACAGAGGAGTCGGCAGATCAGCTGATCTCCAGGAACAGTATACCGAGTATATAGAATATACAGAGGAGTCAGCAGATCAGCTGATCTACAGGAGCAGTATATACAGAGTATATAGAATATACAGAGGAGTCGGCAGATCAGCTGATCTCCAGGAGCAGTATACAGAGTATATAGAATATACAGGAGTCGGCAGAACAGCTGATCTCCAGGAACAGTATACAGAGGAGTCAGCAGATCAGCTGATCTCCAGGAACAGTATACAGAGGAGTCAGCAGATCAGCTGATCTCCAGGAACAGTATACAGAGTATATAGAATATACAGAGGAGTCAGCAGATCAGCTGATCTACAGGAGCAGTATATACAGAGTATATAGAATATACAGAGGAGTCGGCAGATCAGCTGATCTCCAGGAGCAGTATACAGAGTATATAGAATATACAGGAGTCGGCAGAACAGCTGATCTCCAGGAACAGTATACAGAGTAAATAGAATATACAGAGGAGTCAGCAGATCAGCTGATCTCCAGGAGCAGTGACAGTATATAGAGTACTTAGAATATACAGAGGAGTTGGCAGATCAGCTGATCTCCAGAAGCAGTGATAGTATATAGAATATACAGAGGAGTTGGCAGATCAGCTGATCTCCAGAAGCAGTATACAGAGGAGTCGGCAGATCAGCTGATCTCCAGGAACAGTATACAGAGTATATAGAATATACAGAGGAGTCAGCAGATCAGCTGATCTCCAGGAGCAGTATACAGAGTATATAGAATATACAGGAGTCGGCAGAACAGCTGATCTCCAGAAGCAGTATACAGAGGAGTCGGCAGATCAGCTGATCTCCAGGAACAGTATACAGAGTATATAGAATATACAGAGGAGTCAGCAGATCAGCTGATCTACAGGAGCAGTATATACAGAGTATATAGAATATACAGAGGAGTCGGCAGAACAGCTGCACTGCACACACTGATCATTGTTATCCCATAGGAGACTATAACACTGCACACACTGATCATTGTTATCCCATAGGGGGCTATAACACTGCCCACACTGATCATTGTTATCCCATAGAAGACTATAACACTGCATACACTGATCATTGTTATCCCATAGGAGACTATAACACTGCCCACACTGATCATTGTTATCCCTAGGAGACTATAACACTCCCCACACTGATCATTGTTATCCCATAGGAGACTATAACACTGCACACACTAATCATTGTTATCCCATAGGAGACTATAACACTGCACACACTGATCATTATTATCCCATAGAGGACTATAACACTGCACACACTGATCATTATTATCCCATAGGAGACTAAAACACTGCCCACACTGATCATTGTTATCCCTAGGAGACTATAACACTCCCCACACTGATCATTGTTATCCCATAGGAGACTATAACACTGCACACACTAATCATTGTTATCCCATAGGAGACTATAACACTGCACACACTGATCATTATTATCCCATAGGAGACTATAACACTGCCCACACTGATCATTGTTATCCCATAGGAGACTATAACACTGCCCGCACTGATCATTGTTATCCCATAGGAGACTATAACACTTCACACATTGATCATTGTTATCCCATAGGGAACTATATCACTGCCCACACTGATCATTGTTATCCCATAGGAGACTAGAACACTGCACACACTGGTCATTGTTATCCCATAGGAGACTAGAACACTGCACACACTGGTCATTGTTATCCCATAGGAGACTATAACACTGCACACCCTGATCATAGTTTACATTCAATTTAGACGTGGTGATCAACTTTGAACGGGTTAATACCCATGATACAGGTACGCCCTGTGTCCTTAAGAGGTTAAAGGGGTACTCCGGTGGGAACTTTTTTTTTTTAAATCAACTGATGCCAGAAAGTTAAACAGACCTGTAAATTACTTATATTAGAAAAAAAAAAATCTTAATCCTTCCAGTACTTTTTAGCGGCTGTATACCACAGAGGAAATTATTTTCTTTTTGGATTTGTTTTCTGTCACGACCACAGCGCTCTTTGCTGACACCTCTGTCCATTTTAGGAACTGTTCAGAGCAGGAGAGGTTTGCTATGGGGATTTTCTGCTTCTCTGGACAGTTCCTGACATGGACAGAGGTGTCTGCAGAGAGCACTGTGGTCAGACAGAAAAGAAATCCATCTGTAGTATGCAGCCGCTAATAAGTATTGGAAGGATTAAGATGTTTTAATAGAAGTCATTTACAAATGTAGAACAAAATAGGAACCATTCACCTCTAGACTAATAGCAGACAAAGCTCATACATGAGGCCTATAAACTGAAATGAAAAATAACAACCGCTGGTGAAATAAACGGTATTATACGACAATATATATCAAAAAATCCCCCCTTACACTGGGCCCTCGTGGGGAGGAAAAAGGGAACAAAACTAAAATAAAATTATAAAAATATTATAAAAATATTGCAATACCGCAGAGAGTCTCTGATCCGATAATCTGGCAAATGTATAGTCCGTTACCAAAGGGTCGGTTTGCTATCACATATGTATAGTCAGTATATATATATACAGTGACCCCCCGACCTACGATGGCCCCGACATACTATATATATATACAGTGACCCCCCGACCTACCATGGCCCCGACATACTATATATATATATACAGTGACCCCCCGACCTACGATGGCCCCGACATACCATATATATATATACAGTGACCCCCCGACCTACCATGGCCCCGACATACCATATATATACAGTGACCCCCCGACCTACCATGGCCCCGACATACTATATATATATACAGTGACCCCCCCGACCTACCATGGCCCCGACATACTATATATATATACAGTGACCCCCCCGACCTACCATGGCCCCGACATACTATATATATATACAGTGACCCCCCGACCTACCATGGCCCCGACATACTATATATATATACAGTGACCCCCCGACCTACCATGGCCCCGACATACCATATATATATACAGTGACCCCCCGACCTACCATGGCCCCGACATACCATATATATATACAGTGACCCCCCGACCTACCATGGCCCCGACATACTATATATATATATATACAGTGACCCCCCGACCTACCATGGCCCCGACATACTATATATATATACAGTGACCCCCCGACCTACCATGGCCCCGACATACTATATATATATACAGTGACCCCCCCGACCTACCATGGCCCCGACATACTATATATATATACAGTGACCCCCCGACCTACCATGGCCCCGACATACTATATATATATACAGTGACCCCCCCGACCTACCATGGCCCGACATACCATATATATACAGTGACCCCCCGACCTACCATGGCCCCGACATACCATATATATACAGTGACCCCCCGACCTACCATGGCCCCGACATACCATATATATACAGTGACCCCCCGACCTACCATGGCCCCGACATACTATATATATATACAGTGACCCCCCGACCTACCATGGCCCCGACATACTATATATATATACAGTGACCTCCCGACCTACCATGGCCCCGACATACCATATATATACAGTGACCCCCCGACCTACCATGGCCCCGACATACCATATATATACAGTGACCCCCCGACCTACCATGGCCCCGACATACCATATATATATATATACAGTGACCCCCCGACCTACCATGGCCCCGACATACCATATATATACAGTGACCCCCCGACCTACCATGGCCCCGACAAACCATATATATACAGTGACCCCCCGACCTACGATGGCCCCGACATACCATATATATACAGTGACCCCCCGACCTACCATGGCCCCGACATACTATATATATATATATACAGTGACCCCCCGACCTACCATGGCCCCGACATACCATATGTATATATACAGTGACCCCCCGACCTACCATGGCCCCGACATACTATATATATATATATATATACAGTGACCCCCCGACCTACGATGGCCCCGACATACCATATATATACAGTGACCCCCCCGACCTACGATGGCCTCGACATACCATATATATACAGTGACCCCCCCGACCTACGATGGCCCCGACATACCATATATATACAGTGACCCCCCCGACCTACGATGGCCCCGACATACCATATATATACAGTGACCCCCCCACCTACGATGGCCCCGACATACTATATATATACAGTGACCCCCCCGACTTACGATGGCCCCGACATACCATATATATACAGTGACCCCCCCACCTACGATGGCCCCGACATACCATATATATATACAGTGACCCCCCGACCTACGATGGCCCCGACATACCATATATATACAGTGACCCCCCGACCTACGATGGCCCCGACATACTATATATATATATATATATATATATATATATGTATACAGTGACCCCCCGACCTACCATGGCCCCGACATACCATATATATGTATACAGTGACCCCCCGACCTACGATGGCCCCGACATACCATATATATACAGTGACCCCCCCGACCTACGATGGCCTCGACATACCATATATATACAGTGACCCCCCCGACCTACGATGGCCCCGACATACCATATATATACATTGACCCCCGACCTACGATGGCCCCGACATACCATATATATACAGTGTCCCCCCGACCTACGATGGCCCCGACATACCATATATATATATACAGTGACCCCCCGACCTACCATGGCCCCGACATACTATATATATATATATATATATATATATACAGTGACCCCCCGACCTACGATGGCCCCGACATACCATATATATACAGTGACCCCCCCGACCTACGATGGCCTCGACATACCATATATATACAGTGACCCCCCCGACCTACGATGGCCCCGACATACCATATATATACAGTGACCCCCCGACCTACGATGGCCCCGACATACCATATATATACAGTGACCCCCCCGACCTACGATGGCCCCGACATACCATATATATATACAGTGACCCCCCGACCTACGATGGCCCCGACATACCATATATATACAGTGACCCCCGACCTACGATGGCCCCGACATACCATATATATGCAGTGACCTCCCGACCTACGATGGCCCCGACATACCATATATATACAGTGACCCCCCCGACCTACGATGGCCCCGACATACCATATATATACAGTGACCTCCCGACCTACGATGGCCCCGACATACCATATATATACAGTGACCCCCCGACCTACGATGGCCCCGACATACCATATATATACAGTGACCCCCGACCTACGATGGCCCCAACATACTATATATATATATATATATATATACAGTGACCCCCCCGACTTACGATGGCCCCGACATACCATATATATACAGTGTCCCCCCGACCTACGATGGCCCCGACATACCATATATATACAGTGACCCCCCGATCTACAATGGCCCCGACATACTATATATATACAGTGACCCCCCCGACCTACGATGGCCCCGACATACCATATATATATATACAGTGACCCCCCGACCTACGATGGCCCCGACATACCATATATATATACAGTGACCCCCCCCCGCCGACCTACTATGGCCCCGACATACCATATATATACAGTGACCCCCCCGACCTACGATGGCCCCGACATACCATATATATACAGTGACCCCCCGACCTACGATGGCCCCGACATACCATATATATACAGTGACCCCCCGACCTACGATGGCCCCGACATACCATATATATATACAGTGACCTCCCCGACCTACGATGGCCCCGACATACCATATATATACAGTGACCCCCCGATCTACAATGGCCCCGACATACTATATATATACAGTGACCCCCCCGACCTACGATGGCCCCGACATACCATATATATATATACAGTGACCCCCCGACCTACGATGGCCCCGACATACCATATATATACAGTGACCCCCCCGACCTACGATGGCCCCGACATACCATATATATACAGTGTCCCCCCGACCTACGATGGCCCCGACATACCATATATATACAGTGACCCCCCCGACCTACGATGGCCCAGACATACCATATATATATACAGTGACCCCCGACCTACGATGGCCCTGACATACCATATATATACAGTGACCCCCCCCACCTACAATGGCCCCGACATACCATATATAT
>NW_026610353.1:0-10434 GCF_029499605.1 Hyla sarda | reverse complement strand
GACGGGGCGTGCGCTATACAGGAGGACGGGGCGTGCGCTATACAGGAGGACGGGGCGTGCGCTATACAGGAGGACGGGGCGTGCGCTATACAGGAGGACGGGGCGTGCGCTATACAGGAGGACGGGGCGTGCGCTATACAGGTTGACGGGGCGTGCGCTATACAGGTTGACGGGGCGTGCGCTATACAGGTTGACGGTATAGGAGGATTGGTGTGTGCTGTACAGGAGGATTGGTGTGTGCTATACAGGAGGATTGGTGTGTGCTATACAGGAGGATTGGTGTGTGCTGTATAGGAGGATTGGTGTGTGCTGTACAGGAGGATTGGTGTGTGCTATACAGGAGGATTGGTGTGTGCTATACAGGAGGATTGGTGTGTGCTGTACAGGAGGATTGGTGTGTGCTATACAGGAGGATTGGTGTGTGCTATACAGGAGGATTGGTGTGTGCTGTATAGGAGGATTGGTGTGTGCTATACAGGAGGATTGGTGTGTGCTATACAGGAGGATTGGTGTGTGCTATACAGGAGGATTGGTGTGTGCTGTATAGGAGGATTGGTGTGTGCTGTACAGGAGGATTGGTGTGTGCTATACAGGAGGATTGGTGTGTGCTGTATAGGAGGATTGGTGTGTGCTGTACAGGAGGATTGGTGTGTGCTGTATAGGAGGATTGGTGTGTGCTATACAGGAGGATTGGTGTGTGCTATACAGGAGGATTGGTGTGTGCTATACAGGAGGATTGGTGTGTGCTATACAGGAGGATTGGTGTGTGCTATACAGGAGGATTGGTGTGTGCTGTACAGGAGGATTGGTGTGTGCTATACAGGAGGATTGGTGTGTGCTATACAGGAGGATTGGTGTGTGCTATACAGGAGGATTGGTGTGTGCTATACAGGAGGATTGGTGTGTGCTATACAGGAGGATTGGTGTGTGCTATACAGGAGGATTGGTGTGTGCTATACAGGAGGATTGGTGTGTGCTATACAGGAGGATTGGTGTGTGCTATACAGGAGGATTGGTGTGTGCTATACAGGAGGATTGGTGTGTGCTATACAGGAGGATTGGTGTGTGCTATACAGGAGGATTGGTGTGTGCTATACAGGAGGATTGGTGTGTGCTATACAGGAGGATTGGTGTGTGCTATACAGGAGGATTGGTGTGTGCTATACAGGAGGATTGGTGTGTGCTGTACAGGAGGACGGGGCGTGCGCTATACAGGAGGATTGGTGTGTGCTATACAGGAGGATTGGTGTGTGCTATACAGGAGGATTGGTGTGTGCTATACAGGAGGATTGGTGTGTGCTATACAGGAGGATTGGTGTGTGCTATACAGGAGGATTGGTGTTTGCTGTATAGGAGGATTGGTGTGTGCTATACAGGAGGATTGGTGTGTGCTGTACAGGAGGACGGGGTGTGCTATACAGGAGGATTGGTGTGTGCTATACAGGAGGATTGGTGTGTGCTATACAGGAGGATTGGTGTGTGCTATACAGGAGGATTGGTGTGTGCTATACAGGAGGATTGGTGTGTGCTATACAGGAGGATTGGTGTGTGCTATACAGGAGGATTGGTGTGTGCTATACAGGAGGATTGGTGTGTGCTATACAGGAGGATTGGTGTGTGCTGTACAGGAGGATTGGTGTGTGCTATACAGGAGGATTGGTGTTTGCTGTATAGGAGGATTGGTGTGTGCTATACAGGAGGATGGGTGTGTGCTATACAGGAGGATTGGTGTGCGCTATACAGGAGGATTGGTGTGTGCTATACAGGAGGATTGGTGTTTGCTGTATAGGAGGATTGGTGTGTGCTATACAGGAGGATTGGTGTGTGCTATACAGGAGGATTGGTGTGCTATACAGGAGGATTGGTGTTTGCTGTATAGGAGGATTGGTGTGTGCTATACAGGAGGATTGGTGTGTGCTATACAGGAGGATTGGTGTGTGCTATACAGGAGGATTGGTGTGTGCTATACAGGAGGATTGGTGTGTGCTATACAGGAGGATTGGTGTGTGCTATACAGGAGGATTGGTGTGTGCTATACAGGAGGATTGGTGTGTGCTATACAGGAGGATGGGTGTGTGCTATACAGGAGGATTGGTGTGCGCTATACAGGAGGATTGGTGTGTGCTATACAGGAGGATTGGTGTTTGCTGTATAGGAGGATTGGTGTGCGCTATACAGGAGGATTGGTGTGTGCTATACAGGAGGATTGGTGTGTGCTATACAGGAGGATTGGTGTGTGCTATACAGGAGGATTGGTGTGTGCTATACAGGAGGATTGGTGTGTGCTATACAGGAGGATTGGTGTGTGCTAGGAGAGATGACTGACAGCTGCCAGAAACTTACTTGCTGATCATAGAAGCTGCTTTGGAAGCGACGTCACCTGGAGCGCACATGGCTCCGACATTTACATAGGACCTAAGGACACAGACGCTGTGGTTATATATTTGCTGTTTTTTCTTCTGTGATAATATTTATAGTGGACAGGGGTTGGGCAGGCGCAGGGGCCACAGTATGAAACGCCTGTTCCTGGGGAGGCACAGATCAACTCCACATTTACAGTCATCTCAGGACAGAAATACAATAAATCCATTTCATGTTTCTGCGATTTACTGCCCCACACCTGAAATGACACCGAACTGGTCTCAGAGCTGGCTGTGTACCTACCTGGGTATGTAGGTGTCCACTTGTAAGTACCACAACATCCCGAAGCAGAACATGACAGTAAGGAAGGCAGCGCCGGCTCTCCATCCTGCAGCAAACACACACAATGAAAGGCGGATACATTAAAATGTCAATTATAATATCAGGATTAACACAAGATAACACAAAACTACAACAGACTAGATGTCCGTCACTTAAAGAGGTATTTCGGGAAAAAATCTTAATCCTTCCAATAATTATCAACTGCTGAAGTTGAGTTGTTCTTTTCTGTCTGGCAACAGTGCTCTCTGCTGACATCTCTGCCTGTCTCGGGAACTGCACAGAATAGGTTTGCTATGGGGATTTGCTTCTACTCTGGACATTTCCCGAGACAGGTGTCACCAGAGAGCACTTAGACAGAAAAGAACAACTCAACTTCAGCAGCTCATAAGTACTAAAAGGATTAAGATTTTTTATTAGAAGTAATTTACAAATCTGTTTAACAGATATATATATATATATATATATATATATAAGTTTTTCCTGGAATACCCCTTTAAAAACAACTTCCATAAATACAAATCCCCACTTCTCATCTTAGGTCGCTGTATATCATAATAATCAATATGTCTGCAAAAATAGGGTTTTCCCTCAGCTGTCCTGAAAAGCGCCGGCCGCCCCTCTTATAACGTATCCTTGATAGCTATTTATGTCTTATAATAATAGACTAGCCTGACGAAGCGGGGGTCACCCTGCGAAACGCGTTGCTATCTCCCTCTTATTTTCGTCCTATTTTATATTATTCCATATATTTGTTTTAATGTATGGTTTTGTCATTTTTATTGAATAAATCAGTAACCCCATAATCCCGGAATGCTTGTTTGACTGCAACAAACCCTCAAGGTGCCACAGATATCATCCGCATTTCTCCTCCCTGGAAACTGCTGGAGCAGCTTCCTTTTGGGACCACTCTCTTCCTATGTCTTATAATAAGGAATTCACATTCAGTAAATGGATCACAGGTCTAGGAATTGAGGAAGGAGGAGGAGGTATTAAGTAAACATGGGGTGTGATGTCTCCAACATTTCTAAAGAAAAAAACCTTCTGCTAAATAAATATTTAACTAAGAACTCTCCGCCTTATCGCTGGCCTGAACCACAGAGCTTTTAAAGGGGTACTCCGCTGGAAAACTTTTTTTTTTTTTAAATCAACTGGGGCCAGAAAGTTAAACAAATTTGTAAATTACTTCTATTAAAAAAATCTTAATCCTTCCAGTACTTATTAGCTGCTGAATACTACAGAGGAAATTCTTTTCTTTTTGCTGAATCACGAGCACAGTGCTCTCTGCTGACATCTCTGTCCATTTTAAGAACTGTCCAGAGAAGGAGAAAATCCCCATAGCATAACATATGCTGCTCTGGCCAGTTCCTAAAATGGACAGAGATGTCAGCAGAGAGCACTGTGCTCATGATGTAAGCAGAGAGCTTTGTGTTCAAAAAAGAAAAGAATTTCCTCTGTAGTATTTAGAAGCTAATAAGTGCTGGAAGGATTAAGATTTCTTAATAGAAGTAATTTACAAATCTGTTTAACTTTTTGACACCAGTTGATTAAAAAAAAAAAAAAATAATAAAAAAAAAAAAAAAGGTTTTCCACTGGAGTAACCCTTTAAGGAAATGGTAACACCTGCCTCCCTATACCAGTGTTTCCCAACCTGTCGCCTTAGGGTGTATTCACACGGGGGGATTCTGCCTCAAATTTAAAGCCCATAGACTTCTATGGGATTCCGCACTCCCATTCACACTTCTGAAATTCCACTTGCGGAATTCCGCAAGTGGAATTTCAAAAGTGTGAATGGGAGTGCGGAATCCCATAGAAGTCTATGGGCTTTAAATTTGAGGCAGAATTCCGCAAGCGGAAATTCTGCCGTGTGAATAGACCCTTAGGCTGCGTTCGCACTGCAGAATTTCTGGGCAGAATTTCTGCCGGAGATCGAGCCGGCGCCGCTAGAACTGAGTAGACTGCAATGCATTTCTGGGTGGATCTTTTGGGACATCTGCTCAGAAATGCATTGCCATCTATGGGAACGGCAATGTAGTCCGCGTGGTCCTAGTGCCGCCGGATCGATCTCTGGCAGAAATTCTGCCCAGAAATTCCACAGTGTGAACCCAGCCATACAGCAGCTGCAAAACTACAACTACCTTCATGATCTAGTAGCCTTTTTGTCATCAAATGTACACTCTATAGCAGTGTTTCCCAACCTGTGGCTCTCCAGCTGTTGCAAACCTACAACTCCCATCATGCTCTGACTACCTTCAAATTTGTGTATCCTATTCCCGAACCTGCAGATCTCCAGCTGTAGAAAAACTACTCCCGTAATGCCCTGACGACCTTTTGTTGTCCAATGTACACTCTGGGGGAGATTTATCGAAACCTGTCCAGAGGAAAAGTGGCTGAGTTGCCCATAGCAACCAATCAGATCGCTGCTTTCAGTTTTTAAAAGGCCTCTGTAAAATGAAAGAAGCGATCTGATTGGTTGCTATGGGCAACTCAGCCACTTTTCCTCTGGACAGGTTTTGATAAATCTCCCCCTCTGTTTCAGTGTTTTCCTATTCCCCAAACTGAGGCTCTACAGCTGTTGCAAAACTACAACTCCCATCATGCCCTGGTAGCCTTTTTGTAATCAAGGGGAAGATTTATCAAAACCTGTCCAAAAGGAAAAGTTGCTGAGTTGCCCATAGCAACCAATCAGATCGCTTCTTTCATTATTCAGAGGCCTTTTCAAAAATGAAAGTAGTGATCTGATTGGTTGCTATGGGCAACTCAGTAACGTTTCCTCTGGACAGGTGTTAATAAATCCCCCCCTAGTGTACATTTTATAGCAATAGTCTCCAACCTGTGACTCTCCAGATGTTGCAAGACTGACTCCTTCCATACCTTGTCCTTGGCTAGAAAGCCACAGGTTGGGGGAACTTATATAGTGTACGTTCTATAACAAAACAGCTACCAAGGTATGATGGGAGTTGTAGTTTTTCAACCGCTGGAAAAATGCAAATTGGAAAACACTGGCACAGGGTGTACACGATGACAAAAGGGCCATTGGGGCATGATGGGAGTTATAGTTTAACAACAGTTGGAGAACACTGCCATAAAGATGATGGAAACAGAAAATACCCAAATGAACATACACCCTGTAACATAAATCCTCATTTTCTGCTGCATCATATAGGAAATTACAAGGTACAGTTCTTATAAATATCATTTGGAACAATGTTGCATTGTTCATTTAGTTTGCCATAACGGGGTTCTTCAGTAGAACCATAGATAAACCTATATGTGTATTATTAGAATCATCCGGACGGTAACATACACGCTATATGGTGACACCCCGACCATCACAGTGCATGCTTTATATAGAATAGAAGCAACTGCAATCCTCTTTATTTTGTATAGTTTAGAATTAGAGATGAGCGAACTTACAGTAAATTCGATTCGTCACGAACTTCTCGGCTCGGCAGTTGATGACTTTTCCTGCATAAATTAGTTCAGCTTTCAGGTGCTCCGGTGGGCTGGAAAAGGTGGATACGGTCCTATGAGACTCTTTCCTAGGACTGTATCCACCTTTTCCAGTCCACCGGAGCACCGGAAAGCTGAACTAATTTATGCAGGAAATGTCAGCAACCGCCGAGCCGAGAAGTTTGTGACGAATTGAATTTACTGTAAGTTCGCTCATCTCTAGAGGGAACCATGAACGCCAACATGTACTGTGACATACTGAAGCAGAGCATGATCCCCTCCATTCAGAGGCTGGGCCGCAAGGCAGTTTTCCAAAATGATAAGGACCCCAAACACCTCCAAGACCACCACTGCCTTGCTAAAGAAGCTGAGGGTACAGGCGAGTTATTTATTAGGGGAAACTACATTAAACACTGTTAGGGTGCATGCACGCCACGTTTTTTGCTATACAGTTCCCGTATACGGTTTCAAGTTAAAAACCGTATTGAACATTGAACTGTATAGAAAACCGTATGCACTGACTTAGCATTGTAAACCGTATGTCAAACGCATCATCCGGTTTAGTCCGTTTTGCATCTTATACGGTTTTGTCCGTTTTTTTTACCCATACCCAAAACCGTAGTCCACCACATTTTTTGGTCCAGGTAAAAAAACTGTATTAAACAATATACGTTTTTTTAATTAACATAGGAGTCAATGGGAACCGTACAGAACTGTATGTGCGTACGGTTCCATGCGGTTTTCACCATACGGTTTTTGAATTTGCACATTTTTTTTCTTGGAATTTCAATCAAACAAATGAAACTTTATTCAAAATGGAGTGAAAAGTTAAAAACGTATATGTTTTTTTTCTAAAAAAAACGGATGCAACCAGACATTTTTCAAACCGTATACGGTTTTCAACCATATATGGGTTAAAATTTGTACACACGTTTTGATACAGTTTAGTCAGATTTTGAGGAATCCGTTTTTCATCAAATACCTGATAAGGGAACTGTATTGCAAAAACGTGGTGTGAATGCAGCCTTATTATGGGAGATACCGCAGATCAAGATCTATCTGTATATAAAAGCCAACCATGTTCACAAAGCTGGTATCCTACCTATGCAGTACTAGATTTTTTAGGTTAGTATTCCTTTAAGGGCAAATGTGCTGCAGGATCTGCAGAACTGTGTGTGTCAGCATCAAGGAGTTAATTCCTGCGAGTCCCATGTGTTTATAGGAGGTAACGATTGTGTGCACATAGTAACTGGTACAGACAAAACATCTAATTCCCCAGAACTGGGAACAGGTGCAACCAGCCATCGCTTATCTTTATTGGTCTAAATTTCAGAATTATAAAGTTTTATAGCGGTCATATCTGCTTTTCCGACAGAACTCCAAATCCACTGCATGAATGCGGAAGCAGATAATATTCTGTCTGCCTGCTACAGTGGTGGGACTGTCCTGTCTTTAGAATAAAAATGTAATTTTTGTCCTGGTCTCATGTATTTTTTTTTTTTTTTTTAAACAAAATTGACAATTCTGCATTTTTTGTGCTGGTCAGAATTCTTAAAGTGGCCATTAGAGATGAGCGAACTTACAGTAAATTCGATTCGTCACAAACTTCTCGGCTCGGCAATTAATGGCTTTTCCTGCATAAATTAGTTCAGCTTTCCTGTGCTCCGGTGGGCTGGAAAAGGTGGATACAGTCTTTCCTAGGAGACTCTTTCCTAGGACTGTATCCACCTTTTCCAGCCCACCGGAGCACCTGAAAGCTGAACTAATTTACGCAGGAAAAGTCATCAACTGCCCAGCCGAGAAGTTTGTGATGAATCGAATTTACTGTAAGTTCGCTCATCTCTAGTGGCCATGGCCCATGCTGCCTGACGTTAAAGTGGCATTTCTTTATTTTAACACCTTCCTACACTAGCTTAACATTAAATCTCATATTTTATACTACCTAACATTCACGAAAATAAAATACAGAACATTATACGACCCTGTCCTTTTTCGGCAGAACACACAGTTCCCATTGGCCACATTAGTAGCTTTTAGGACCCGGCACACAAGGTCAAGTGTTGGAAGCCGTAGGGGGATTTGAAGCTCCCATGAAGCGATATCAATAAAATAAGGAGAATTCTGGACCCCTCTTCTGGGGTTTATCAGTAAATGCAGAGGAGAAGTGGACTCACCTTGTTTACTGTTCATTTTGGTCGTCGAAAAACCATTACCTCTCTGACAGATTTCATGGTCAGCAACCTGAAAGAAAAGGAACATACAGAACCATTACTTGGTGTGCAGGAGATCAGCGATGCAGAACTGGCGCATGTCTTTAAGTAGACTATAACATCTGTACAACAAAAATAGAGAAACACAACCGCACATCCACCATTTGTATTTTGATCTACTTGCTTCTCAGCATAATTTCAAAAACTAACAGGTTGTTATTATACATTTTGATCAAAAAGTACAAGCCCACTCGCCACGTCAAGACCATCTAGTCAGAGTGGGTCCCTAACCTGACACTGGCGTAGCGTTGGGCGGTGACCACTGCCTCCGAGACACCATGCCCACCGGGGGAATGACCCAGTGGTCAGGCAGCCCCATTGTTGCCCGACCAAGCCCCTGGCTCCGGGCCACACCACCCCAGAGACAAAGCATCACAGTAACAATGGCCGCCACAGAGAACCACACCAGTGTGAAACCTACCAGGTGCTCACTGCCAGAGGGCTGGGAGAATGAGGAAGCCTTTATACTGTCTCCTTTGGGCAGGGTGTAGTGGTGGTGGTGGCCGCCACCCAGCGCTACACCAATGTTGGGTAGGGCACCCACTCTAAATAGGTGGCCTTGACGTGGCGAGTGGGCTTGTAATTTTTGATCAAAATGTATAATAACAACCTGTTAGTGTTTGAATTTATGAGAAGCAGGTAGATCAAAATACAAATGGTGGATGTGTGGCTGTGTTTCTTTTTCTCTATTTTTGTTTTAGACTATAACCTCTGATGAGTGACAAATCCCAGAGGAAAGAGACTGGAAATTTCCCTTAGGGTAAGAGTAGATCATAACGTTGGTCAAAGAAGTTATCGCCCTGGGCAGAGGCGGAGCTTGTAGTTTCTGGGCCCTGATGCAAAATCTGCAACAGGGCCCCATATGCCAGTTAAAATTACTGGTCTGTTATGGGGCAGATGTGTTTTGGGGCCCCCTTAGGAATCAGGGTACCAATGCGACTGCTACCTTTATAGCTACAGCCCTGGGGCCCCCACCATTTAGAGTTCTCCACCAACCCACCTTATACTGTCTTAGTGTGTACCCCATGTCATCATCATTTCAGCTGGAGGATTATTTGGTCTCCGTTATTTGTACTATTTTGTGTGGGGCCTGTTATTGAACGACATCATATAGACGTTCTATGGTCATATTGGGTGGTTACTGTTATTGAATGGTGTCATGTAGGCATCACATGGTAATAATGAGTGGGTACTTGTATGGTGTCGGGAAAGCATCATATGGTCATATTGGGTGGGTACTATTATTGTATGGTGTCATGTAGGCATTGTATGGCCATATTGCATGACTGATGTAATTGTTTTATGTAGCCATCATATAGCCATATTGTGTGGGTACTGTAATTGCATGTAGGCATCTTGTTGCCAAAATGTGTGGATACTGTTATTGTATGGCAACATGTAGGCATCATATAGCCAAGTAATGTAGGCACCATTACCATAAGGAGTCATATAGCTATATTGTGTGGGTACTGTTACTGCATGGCATCATGTACGCAACATATAGCCATAGTGTATGGCACTGTTGTTGTATGCCGTCATATAGGCATCATATTGTGTGGGTTCTGTTGCTGTTTGGCATCATGTAAGCATTATATGGCCTTATTGTTTGGGCACTAATACTGTATGAGGTCATGTAGACATCATATGACCATATTGCTGTCTGGCATCATGTAGGCATCATATCGCCATATTATTTGGGTACTGTTACTATATGGCATCATGTAGGCATCATATAGCCATATTGTGTGGTTCTGTTGCTGTTTGGCATCATGTAGGCATCATATAGCCATATTGTGTGGGTACTGTTATTGCATGGCATCATATAGGCATCATATAGCCATATTGTGTGGGTCTTGCTGCTCTATGACATTTTGTAGGCATCATATAGCCATATTGTGTGGGTTTTGTTGCTCTATGACATTTTGTAGGCATCATAAGGCCATATTGTTTGGGTACTGTTACTGTATGACATCGAGTAGGCATCAAAAGTCCTTTATGTGTGGGTATTGTT
>NW_026610352.1:0-10439 GCF_029499605.1 Hyla sarda | reverse complement strand
ATTGCATGCTATTCTGTAGTCTGTGATCTACAAGTACACCCAGATCCTTCTCTACCAGTGACTCTGCAAGTTTAACACCCCCTAAGATATACGATGCATGCAGGTTATTAGTACCCAGATGCATAACTTTACATTTTTCCACATTGAACCTCATTTGAAGTCGCTCTGTGCAGTAATGATAGCAGGGTGCTGCAGTGGAGATCCCGGGGGTCCCCAGCAGCGGGACCGCGGCGATCTGACATCTTATCCCCTATCCTTCCGATAGGGGATAAGATGTCTAGGGCGGAGTACCCCTTTAACATTTTAATTCATCCATATTGGTTTTCTTTTATTTCTGACCCTTTTATTCCCATAAGGTATATACATCTTACAGTGAAAATTTAAGATATTTTTAAAAGTCTCCCATTTAGTGTCAGTATTGTTCTTTTTGAGGACATTATCCCATTTTATATTGTTAAGGGCTTTTCTGAGTTGATCGAACTTTGCCTTCCTAAAGTTCATTGTTTTTGTGGCCCCTCGAGAGATTCCTTTATTGAAGAACAAGTTATAATGTATTATATTATGATCACTATTTCCTAGGTGTCCATCTACTTGCACATTAATTACTCTGTCAGGTACATTGGTTAATACTAAGTCTAGTAGGGCATCCCCTCTGGTAGGGCCCTGCACCATTTGGGACAGATAATTGTCTTTGGTTATAGTCAGAAACCTTTTTCCTTTGTGAGATTCACAGGTCTCAGTCTCCCAGTTTATATCAGGATAGTTGAAGTCCCCATTATTATCACATCATTTTGATTTGCTGCCTTGTTTATTTGCCTCAATAATTGATCTTCTGGCTCTTCCATTATGTTTGGTGGCTTATAGCAAACCCCTATCAGAATCTTTTTTGTTTTTATCTCCATAGATTTCTACCCATAATGACTCCACATTATCGTTTCCCTCCCAAAGATCCTCCAGCAGTGCGGCCTTCAAATTGGACTTTACATAAATACAGACCCTTTCCGTTTTGTCCGATCCTTCCTGAATAGGCTATAACCCTATATGTTGACCGCCCAGTCACAGCTGTCGTCCAACCAACCATTTGCATCTTCCCATTCTCTTCAATCGTTTTCTAGACCTGTTTCTGCAAAGTGCTGTTCTGCCTCCTCTACTTCCCTTCTCATCTTTTCTTCCTCTGATTTTTTCTTCATCCTTACAATTTACTCTTTGCAGATGCCTCGCAATACCGCCTTCAAAGCATCCCAGACCATCCCCTCTGAAGCTGTTCCATCATTGATCTCAAAATATGCTTTTTTTTATTTTATCCCCTACCTCACTATCTCTCTCCCCCCCCCCCCCCCCCCCACCATACTTCCACATCCAAATGGGTCTATTCTGGTATTTATCTGGCATATTCTTCTCTTTACCATTTGGAACATTAGCGGTGTATGATCGGATATACTCTGAGGTTCGTATTTTATACCCTCTATCCATGGGATAATCTTATCACCAATTATCCTATCTATACGGGATAGTGCTTTCTTGGATTTGCTATAACATGAATATACTCAATTCTGGTTCTCTCTCTCTCTCCAATAATCCATGCATCCTAGTTCCTCCACAGTTCTTTTTAATCCTGTTATTCCACCACTCTGATTTTGTCACCCTATCCTTTATCTTTTCCTTCATCCATTGACGATATTCTCTTCATGGCTCAATCAGTCTCCTTCTCACATGAATTGGACTTAATCCCTTCTAACCAACTTCAGTTTCTTGATCAACCACAAAAAAAATCTATTTTCTTCTACTATCTCAAGAGGTAGAGCACTTAGGTTTTCTGATCAATACTCGATCGACCACTTTGAGTCTTCCTCCCAGATGGTTGCAAACCATTCGTAAGGAGGTAAAAATTTGTATTAATGTGCATAAAGAAGCCAAATAAAGATGGAAAACTCTCCAAAAGGCATTAAATTACAGATTAGACATTCTTATAATATGTCAACAAAAGTTTGATTTTATTTCCATCAAAATAACAGAAAACAAAAAAAATGGTGTCTGCAAAAGTTTGGGCACCCTGCAGAATTTATAGCATGCACTGCCCTCTTTGCAAAGCAGAAAACTGCCAGTGTAATGGATTGCTCTCAATCATCATCATCTGGGAAGACCAGGTGATGTCAATCTCAAAGGTTTTGAATGCCCAGACTCATCTGACCTTGCCCCAACAATCAGCACCATGGGTTCTTCTAAGCAGTTGCCTAGAAATTTGAAACTGAAAATGGTTGACGCTCACAAAGGCTATAAGAAGATAGCAATACATTTTCAGATGTCAATAGCCTGATGCATTTTGGAAACTGTGGACCGATGAGGTTGAAATTGAACTTTTTAGCCGGAATGAGCAAAGGTACGTTTGGAGAAGAAGGGGAGCAGAATTTAATGAAAAGAACCTTTGTCCAACTGTTAAGCATGGGGGTGGATCAATCATGCTTTGGGGTTGTATTGCAGCCGGTGGCACAGGGAACATCTCACGAGTAGAAGTAAAAATGGATTCTATAAAATTTCAGCACATTTTGGATGGTAACTTGATGCCATCTGTGGAAAAGCTGAAGTTAAAGAGAGGATGGCTTCTTCAAATGGATAATGATCCTAAACACACCTCGAAATCCACGGGGGATTACATCAAGAGGCGTAAACTGTAGGTTTTGCCATGGCCTTCACAATCTCCTGACCTCAACATAATTGAAAATCTATGGATAGACCTTAAAAGAGCAGTGCGTGACAGACAGCACAGAAATCTGAAAGAACTGGAAGACTTTTCTAAGGAAGAATGGGCAAAGATACCTCAAACAAGAATTGAAAGACTCTTTGCTGGCTACAAAAAGCGTTTACAAGCTGTGATACTTGCCAAAGGGGGCAGTACAAGATATTAACTCTGCAGGGTGCCCAAACTTTTGCAGATGCTATTTTTTTGTTTTCTGTTATTTTAAAAGTGTAAATGATGGAAATTAAATCTAACTTTTGTTGACATATTATAAGAATCTCTAATCTGTAATTTGATGACTTTTGGAGATTTTCCATCTTTCCATGGCTTCTTTATGCACATTAATACAAATTGTTACCTGGGGTGCCCAAACTTTTAATCCCCACTGTATATCTTCCACCACTTTAGCTGGTTGGGTGAAAGAATCCATGGAATTGGCAGTTTTTTCCTTCTCGCCTTCTAAAATCCATAACTCTTATATTTCCATATAAAGACCCATATTAGGGCTCGATTGTTGCATGGCCAATTGTATTTTGTAATGAAACCTCTCATTTTACCATAAAATGTACGGCGAACCTCAAAAAATATTTTTTGGGGAGGAAATTTAAATGAAAACCACAATTTTGCACATTTTGGAGGGTTTAGTTTTCACACTGTACACTTTACGGTAAAAATGACATTTATTCTGTGGGTCAATACTTTTAAAATGATACCCATGGCTAGATACTTTTATATTTTTGTACTGCTTAAAAAAAAATCTAAAACTTTTTGTACAAAATCAGTAATCTAAAATTGCCCTAATTTGACCACCTATAACTTTTTCATTTTTACGTATATAGGGCGGTATGAGGGCTCATTTTTGCGCAGTCATCTGTACTTTTTATCGATACCACATTTGCATATATACATTTTTTAGATGATTTTTTATAAACATTTTTGGGAATAAAATGTGACTTGTGTTCACTGTATGGGATCATTAACATTATATTTTGATAGTTTGGACATTTACCCACGCCACGACACCAAATATGTTTCTAAAAAAATTAATATAGCTTTTTACGCTTTTTGGGGGTAAAATGAGAAAAACTGGCAATTTTCATTTTTATTGGGAGAGGGGATTTTTCACAATTTTTTTAAATTTTTTATTTTACATTTTTCAACTTTTTATTTTTATTCTATATTTTTACTCTTTTTATATCCCCATAGGGGACTATCTATAGCAATCATTAGATTGCTAATTCTGTTCAGTGCTATGCATAGAGCATGGCACTAATCAGTATTATTACTCATCTTCTGCTCTGGTATGCTCGATCTCAGACCAGAGCAGGAGACAGGAAGATGGACGGAGGCAGGTAAGGGACCACCGTCCGCCATTACAGATGATCGGAATGCCGGGGCAGCACTGCGGGTGAACCGATCATCTATTTTAACTTGCACATTGCCACAGATGGCACGATCTGTACTGAGCACAGCATCTGAGGGGTTAATGGCGGACATCCGCGCGATCGCGGATGTTGTCCATTACCAGCGGGTCCCCGGCTTCTAGCAGCCGGAACCTGCCGTGTATGACGCGAGCACAGATTGCAATGTTCGTGGTCATACACAGGATGTAATTGTACGTCCTGGTGCGAGAAGTACTGCCAAATCAGGACGTACATTTACACCCGTGGTCGTTAAGGGGGTTAAAGACAAGATGCAATTATTATCCCTCCCTTCAGACCCATCCCTATAATGTCTCTTTTCTTTTGCTTCAACAGCCATCTAATGATGTGAACTTCCATGTTATCAAAACTTTCTAACCACTGCCCTTTCCATTAGAGATATTTCTCCATGACTGTTTCTCTTTTCTATTCAAGCCGTCACGGTTTTCATGTTAATGTGAGCTGTTATTCTTCGCCACAATGAAGAGGGAGCTTGCAGCAACAGTTGCATATATATTATACACTGTATTGTGATTGGTTATTGTGCCATAGCAACATGTTCAGTTGTGCTATACTCTATGGATTAAAAGTTTTTTCCGTAATATAACGAATATTTTCTTTTGCTGCTGATCAGTATAAAGACGTTTTAAAGCATAATACTTGCGTCCTGTCTGTAATAAAAATCAATATTTTCCTTCACCAAGGATAGGAAAATCTCCACTTACAGTCATGGCTGTAAATGTTGGCACCACTGAAATTTTTTCTAGATAATGAAGTATTTCTCACAGAAAAGGATTGCAGTAACACGTGTTTTGCTATACACATTTATTCCCTATGTGTGTATTGGAACTAAAACCAAAAAGGGAGGAAAAAAAGCTAATTGGATGTAATGTCACACGGAACTCCAAAATTGGGCTGGACAAAATTATTGGCACCCTTAATTTAATTGGTTGCAAACCCTTTCGAAAAAATAACTGAAATCAGTCGCTTCCTATAACCACTTCAGGACTCTCCAGCACTTTGTTGCCATCCATTTCTGGGTGCTTTATGATGTATGTTTGGGGTCTCTGTCTTGCTGGAACACCCAATATCTCGGAAGCAAACCCAGCTTTCTGACACTGGGCTGTACAGTGCCACCCAAAATCCTTTGGTAATCCTCAGATTTCCTGATGCCTTGCACACATTCAAGGCACCCAGTGCCAGAGGCAGCAAAACAACTCAAAAACATAATTGAACCTCCACCATATTTTACTGTAGGTACTGTTTTCTGTAAAGAATAGAATGATGTGCTTTACCAAAGTGTCTCTATCTTGGTCTCATCTGTCCACAAGACATATTCCCAGAAGGATTTTGGCTTACTCTAGTTCATCTTGACAAAATGTAGTCTTGCTTTTTTATGTCTGTCAGCAGTGGGGTCCTCCTGGGTTTCCTTCCATAGAGTTTCATTTCATTTAAATGTTGACGGATAGTTTGCGCTGGCACTGATGTTCCCTGAACCTGCAGGACAGCTTGAATATGTTTGGATATTGTTTGGGGCTGCTTATCCACCATCCAGACTATCCTGCATTGACACCTTTCATAAATTTTTCTCTTCCGTCGACGCCCAGGGAGATTAGCTACAGTGCAATGGGTTGCAAACTTCTTGATAATGTTGCGCACTGTGGACAAAGGCAAATCTAGATCTCTGAAGATGGACTTGTAACCTTGAAATTGATTATATTTTTCCTCAATTTTGGTTCTCAAGTACATAGACAGTTCTCTTCTCTTTCTGTTGTCCATGCTTTGTGTGGCACACAGACACCCAATGAAAAGACTAAGTGAACTTCTCTCCTTTTTATCTGCTTTCAGGTGTGATCTGTATATTGCTCACACCTGTTACTTGCCCCACGTGAGTTTAAAGGAGCATCACATGCTTGAAACAATCTTATTTTTCACATTTTGAAACGTTGCCAATAATTTTGTCCAGCCCATTTTTGGAGTTTGGTGTGACATTATGTCCAATTGGTTTTTTTTCCTCCTTGTTTTGGTTTAGTTCCAATACACACAAAAGGGAATAAACATGTGCATAGCAAAACATGTGTTACTGCAATCCTTTTCTGTGAGAAATACTTAAAATTTTTCTAGAAAATTAAGGGTGCCAACATTTACAGCCATGGACTCTATATAGGGAATTTGAGGAAATTTTCCTGCATATTAGGGCTGCACGATATAGCGCAAAAGCAATCGAATCGCGATTTTTGCTTTAAGCGATGTGGGCTGGAGGAGCGGTGACCGGATCACAGTGGGGGGCAGTACAGACATACAGCCTCCAGCCATACACTTTATATGGCTGGAGGCTGACGCTGTATGTCTGTGGGGAAGGGGGGGGGTGGAGCTGACAACCTAATGTGGGGGGAGCTGCCCTACTATTATGGGGGGGGAGCTGCCCTACTATTATGGGGGGGGGAGCTGCCCTACTATTATGGGGGGGGGAGCTGCCCTACTATTATGGGGGGGGGGGAGCTGCCCTACTATTATGGGGGGGGGAGCTGCCCTACTATTATGGGGGGGGGAGCTGCCCTACTATTATGGGGGGGGGAGCTGCCCTACTATTATGGGGGGGGGAGCTGGCCTACTATTATGGGGGGGGGAGCTGGCCTACTATTATGGGGGGGGGAGCTGGCCTACTATTATGGGGGGGGGAGCTGGCCTACTATTATGGGGGGGGGGAGCTGGCCTACTATAATGGGGGGGGGAGCTGGCCTACTATTATGGGGGGGGGGAACTGCCTACTATTATGGGGGGGGGGAACTGCCTACTATTATGGGGGGGGGGAACTGCCTACTATTATGGTGGGGAAACTGCCTACTATTGCGGTGGGGAAACTGCCTACTATTGCGGTGGGGAAACTGCCTACTATTGCGGTGGGGAAACTGCCTACTATTGCGGTGGGGAAACTGCCTACTATTGCGGTGGGGAAACTGCCTACTATTGCGGTGGGGAAACTGCCTACTATTGCGGTGGGGAAACTGCCTACTATTGCGGTGGGGAAACTGCCTACTATTGCGGTGGGGAAACTGCCTACTATTGCGGTGGGGAAACTGCCTACTATTGCGGGGAAACTGCCTACTATTGCGGGGAAACTGCCTACTATTGCGGGGAAACTGCCTACTATTGCGGGGAAACTGCCTACTATTGCGGGGAAACTGCCTACTATTGCGGGGAAACTGCCTACTATTGCGGGGAAACTGCCTACTATTGCGGGGAAACTGCCTACTATTGCGGGGAAACTGCCTACTATTGTGGGGAAACTGCCTACTATTGTGGGGAAACTGCCTACTATTGTGGGGAAACTGCCTACTATTGTGGGGAAACTGCCTACTATTGTGGGGAAACTGCCTACTATTGTGGGGAAACTGCCTACTATTGTGGGGAAACTGCCTACTATTGTGGGGAAACTGCCTACTATTGTGGGGGGGGGACTGCTACTAATGTGGGGGAGCTGCCTACTCATGTTGGGGAACTCCCGACCTAATGTTGGGGAGCTGGAAATCTAATGTGGGGGAACTGGCAACCTAATGTGGGGGAACTGCAATCTAATGTGGGGGAACTGCAATCTAATGTGGGGGAACATGCTGCCTACCTAATGAGGGGGGGGAACTATACTGTCTGCCTAATGTGGGGGGGAACCTACAGCAAAGAGGGGGAAGATAGTGTAGATAGAGAGGTGGGAATTATAAATGTACCTGGGGGTGGAGCGGAGGGAGGGGTTAGAATAGTTAATAGGCTTCATAGGAAAATAAAACTTACACCCTTGAATCCCATTAACCCCAATAACAAAGGATAGAAATGTAAAGTGTATGTTCACAAATGCCAGAAGCCTAGCAAATAAAATTGGGGAGCTTGAGGCCTTGATACTGGAGGAACATATTGATATAGTTGGGGTCACTGAGACATGGCTGGACTGGGCTGTCAATCTGAAGGGGTTTACATTGTTTCGCAAAGATAGAATGAACAGAAAAGGTGGTGGAGTCTGTCTGTATGTTAGAAGTGGTATGAAAGTCAGTGTGAACGATGCCATAGTGTGTGATTATTCTGAGGATGTGGAATCACTGTGGGTAGAATTACAAAAGGAGGGAAATACTGAAAAAATAATACTTGGTGTAATCTACAGACCCCCTAATATCACTGAGGAGATAGAAGGTCGGCTGCATAAACAAATAGAGAGGGCCGCCCGGGCAGGTACAGTGGTAATAATGGGAGATTTTAACTATCCAGATATAGATTGGGGTTCGGGGTTGGCTAAAACTACAAAGGCGACAATTCCTAAATTTATTGCAGGATAATTTTATGGGCCAGTTTGTGTTGCCTTGTGTTGCCTTGTTGGATCTGATCATTTCCAACAACGCAGAGCTGGTTGGTAATGTAACTGTGAGGGAAAACCTTGGTAATAGCGACCACAATATAGTTACTTTTGACTTAAAATGTAGAAAACAAAGACAGGCGGGGAAGGCAAAAACATATAACTTTAAAAAGGCAAACTTCCCTGGGCTGAGAGCTGCACTACAGGACATGGACTGGGGGAGGTGTTCTCAAATACTGATACAGAAGGTAAATGGGACATCTTTAAATCAACTCTAAATAACTATACAGCTAAATATATACCAAAGGGGAACAAATATAAATGATTAAAACTAAATCCTACATGGCTGACAAATGATGTTAAAAGAGCAATTAACAACAAAAAAATAGCCTTCAAAAAATACAAATCTGATGGGTCAGCTTTAACATTTAAACAGTACAAAGAGCTTAATAAAATCTGTAAAAATGTAATAAAAACAGCAACAAAAGGCGGAGCTACTGAATGGGTTCTTTAGTTCTGTATATACTAGGGAAGGAGGAGCTGGGAGCTGGCATTGGACAGGTCAGTGCTGGTAACACATCATGTAATGTACTGAACTGGCTTAATGTAGAGATGGTACAAGGTAAGTTAAGTAATTTAAATGTAAGCAAATCTCCAGGGCCAGATGGATTGCACCCAAGAGTTCTTCGAGAGGTAAGTTCAGTAATATCTGTACATCTGTACCCCTGTTCATGATATTTAGAGATGGTGTCTGGTATTGTGCCAAGGGACTGGAGCAAGGCGAATGTGGTGCCAATCTTCAAAAAGGGCTCTAGGTCTTCCCCAGGAAACTATAGACCGGTAAGTTTAACGTGCATTGTGGGTAAATTGTTTGAAGGACTTATAAGGGATTACATACAGGAATACATAGGGGATAATTGTATTATAAGTGATAGCCAGCATGGGTTTACTAAGGATAGAAGTTGTCAAACCAATCTAATTTGCTTTTATGAAGAGGTGAGTAGAAGCCTTGACAGAGGAATGGCTGTGGATATAATGTTTCTGGATTTTGCTAAAGCATTTGATACTGTCCCTCATAGACGTCTGACAGGTAAGTTAGGGTCTTTGGGTTTGGAAATTTTAGTTTGTAACTGGATTGAACACTGGCTCATGGATCGTACCCAGAGAGTGGTGGTCAATGATTCGTACTCTGATTGGTCCCCGGTAATTAGTGGTGTACCCCAAGGTTCTGTACTGGGACCGCTGTTTAATTTATTTATTAATGATATAGAGGATGGCATTAACAGCTCTGTTTCTATCTTTGCAGATGACACCAAGCTTTGTAGCACGGTACAGTCTATAGAGGAGGTGTATAGGTTACAAAATGACTTGGATAGACAGCGTCTTGGCATCCACTTGGCAAATGAGGTTCAATGTGGATAAATGTAAAGTAAAGGCATCTGGGTACTAATAACCTGCATGCGTTGTATGTCTTAGGGGGGATTAAACTGGTAGAGTTACTGGTAGAGAAGGATCTGGGTGTACTTGTAGATCACAGACTACAGAATAGCATGCAATGTCAGGCTGCTGCTTCCAAGGCCGGCAGGATATTGTCATGTATAAAAAGAGGCATGGACTCGAGGGACAGGGACATAATACTCCCCCTTTATAAAGCATTGGTACGGCCTCACCTGGAATATGCTGTTGAGTTTCGGTCACCTGTCCATAAAAGGGACACTGTGGAGCTGGAAAGGGTGCAGAGACGTGCGACTAAACTAATATGGGGCATGGAACATCTTAGCTATGAGGAGCGATTAAAGGAGTTACAATTGTTTAGTCTTGAGAAGAGACGTTTAAGGGGGGATCTGATAAATGTATATTAATGGCCCATACAAAAATTATGGAGAAAAACTGTTCCAGGTTAAACCCCCCCCCCCAAAGAACGAGGAGGCACTCCCTC
>NW_026610351.1:0-10463 GCF_029499605.1 Hyla sarda | reverse complement strand
AGGACACAGCTAGGATCAGTGACCCCATAGGAATATAATATCCATCAGACCCCTGCTTTATACTGCAGATCTGCTTTATTAGGACACAGTAATGATCAGTGACCCCATAGGAGTATAATATCCATCAGACCCCTGCTTTATACTGCAGATCTGCTTTATTAGGACACAGCTAGGATCAATGACCCCATAGGAGTATAATATCCATCAGACCCCTGCTTTATACTGCAGATCTGCTTTATTAGGACACAGCTAGGATCAATGACCCCATAGGAGTATAATATCCATCAGACCCCTGCTTTATACTGCAGATCTGCTTTATTAGGACACAGCAATGATCAGTGACCCCATAGGAGTATAGAAGTCGTAGGAAAGAGGGAAAAAGAAGACAGGGGGCGCTCCCTTCCTTTACATATACCGACTTAGTGTGACCCTACACCACACTTAAGTGATATCCTTAGTCCCAGGTTTCCCGGGATCAATACTTGCAGTGGACCGGTGGAAGTATGGTTATGGTGGGTAATGGCTGCCGCACTCTGACCGGGACTGGATCCTTGCGCAAGGGCCAGATTGAGCAACACATGAAAAATGGAAAAAAACGGTCTATAGAGGCGCTGCGCAAAACGTTGTAACAGATGGGAAGACTCACGCCAGCAACAGGACAATAAATATTTTATTTTGGCAAAATGGACGACGCGTTTCGGCACACAGAGAGTGCCTTCCTCAGGTCCAAACATACAGTGCAAGTTCTGGGGTGGATCAGATGCAAGATTGCACTTGTGGTGTTCCTGTGATGAGTGGGGCTGGCGTGGGTCTGCCTGAGGCACAGTAAAGACCGGACGTCTCAGAGCCAGTGTCCAGCACATCTGGAGGCCTCAAGCCACCTACAGCCACATGTCAGTAAGTCAAGTCACTACCTACAGCCACATGTCAGTAAGTCAAGTCACTACCTACAGCCACATGTCAGTAAGTCAAGTCATCTATGTCTGCTGTCACTACCTACAGCCACATGTCAGTAAGTCAAGTCATCTATGTCTACTGTCACTACCTACAACCACATGTCAGTAAGTCAAGTCACTACCTACAGCCACATGTTAGTAAGTCAAGTTATCTATGTCTACTGTCACTACCTACAGACACATGTCAGTAAGTCAAGTCATCTATGTCTGCTGTCACTACCTACAGACACATGTCAGTAAGTCAAGTCACTACCTACAGCCACATGTCAGTAAGTCAAGTTATCTATGTCTGCTGTCACTACCTACAGCCACATGTTAGTAAGTCAAGTCATCTATGTCTGCTGTCACTACCTACAGTCACATGTCAGTAAGTCAAGTTATCTATGTCTGCTGTCACTACCTACAGACACATGTCAGTAAGTCAAGTCATCTCTGTCTACTGTCACTACCTACAGCCACATGTCAGTAAGTCAAGTCATCTCTGTCTACTGTCACTACCTACAGACACATGTCAGTAAGTCAAGTCATCTATGTCTGCTGTCACTACCTACAGTCACATGTCAGTAAGTCAAGTCATCTATGTCTGCTGTCACTACCTACAGACACATGTCATTAAGTCAAGTCATCTATGTCTGCTGTCACTACCTACAGTCAAATGTCAGTAAGTCATGTCATCTATGTCTACTGTCACTACCTACAGTCACATGTCAGTAAGTCATGTCATCTATGTCTGCTGTCACTACCTACAGTCACATGTCAGTAAGTCAAGTCATCTATGTCTGCTGTCACTACCTACAGTCACATGTCAGTAAGTCAAGTCATCTATGTCTGCTATCACTACCTTCAGTCACATGTCAGTAAGTCAAGTCATCTATGTCTGCTGTCACTACCTACAGTCACATGTCAGTAAGTCAAGTCATCTCTGTCTACTGTCACTACCTACAGCCACATGTCAGTAAGTCATGTCATCTATGTCTGCTGTCACTACCTACAGTCACATGTCAGTAAGTCATGTCATCTATGTCTGCTGTCACTACCTACAGTCACATGTCAGTAAGTCAAGTCATCTCTGTCTACTGTCACTACCTACAGACACATGTCAGTAAGTCAAGTCATCTATGTCTGCTGTCACTACCTACAGTCACATGTCAGTAAGTCAAGTCATCTCTGTCTACTGTCAATACCTACAGCCACATGTCAGTAAGTCATGTCATCTATGTCTGCTGTCACTACCTACAGTCACATGTCAGTAAGTCAAGTCATCTCTGTCTACTGTCAATACCTACAGCCACATGTCAGTAAGTCATGTCATCTATGTCTGCTGTCACTACCTACAGCCACATGTCAGTAAGTCAAGTCATCTATGTCTGCTGTCACTACCTACAGACACATGTCAGTAAGTCAAGTCATCTCTGTCTACTGTCACTACCTACAGCCACATGTCAGTAAGTCAAGTCATCTATGTCTGCTGTCACTACCTACAGTCACATGTCAGTAAGTCAAGTCATCTCTGTCTACTGTCACTACCTACAGCCACATGTCAGTAAGTCAAGTCATCTATGTCTGCTGTCACTACCTACAGCCACATGTCAGTAAGTCAAGTCATCTATGTCTGCTGTCACTACCTACAGTCACATGTCAGTAAGTCAAGTCATCTATGTCTACTGTCACTACCTACAGCCACATGTCAGTAAGTCATGTCATCTATGTCTGCTGTCACTACCTACAACCACATGTCAGTAAGTCAAGTCATCTATGTCTGCTGTCACTACCTACAGCCACATGTCAGTAAGTCAAGTCATCTATGTCTGCTGTCACTACCTACAGCCACATGTCAGTAAGTCAAGTCATCTATGTCTGCTGTCACTACCTACAGTCACATGTCAGTAAGTCAAGTCATCTCTGTCTACTGTCACTACCTACAGACACATGTCAGTAAGTCATGTCATCTATGTCTGCTGTCACTACCTACAGTCACATGTCAGTAAGTCATGTCATCTATGTCTGCTGTCACTACCTACAGTCAAGTCAAGTCTATTATAGTCAGCGTGGCTGAGTTGAAGTCTGTCCAAACACTACAAGTCCCAGCAAGCTGCGTGGTCCCCTCCGTGTTACTGGTCACTTCTCTGGGGTGCTGGTCTAGCTGTAAAGACTCTTTCCATCTGTCTACCTCAGTAAGGGTGCGCGCACACCACGTTTTTGTTATACAGTTCCCGTATACGGATTCAAGTTAAAAAATGTATGTAACCGTATAGAAAACCGTATGCATTGACTTAACATTGTAAACTGTATCTCAAACGCATCATCCGGTTTAGTCCGTTTTGCATCGCATATGGTTTTGTCCATTTTTTTACTCGTACCCAAAACCATAGTCTACCACGTTTCCTGGTCCAGGTGAAAAACTGTATTAAACCGTATACGTTTTTTTTTAACATGGGAGTCAATGGGAACTGTACAGAACTGTGTGTGCGGTTCCATCAGGTTTTCACCATATGTTTTTGACTTTGCACAGTTTTTTTATCTTGTAATTTCAATCAAACAAGTGAAACTTTATTAATAATGGAGTGAAGAGTTAAAAACGTATACATTTTTTTTCTTAAAAAACGGATGCAACCCGACATCATTTTTCAAACCGTATACGGGTTAAAATTTGTACACACGTTTTGATACAGTTTAGTCAGGTTTTGAGGAATCAGTTTTTCATCAAAAACCTGATACAGGAACTGTATTGCAAAAACGTGGTGTGAATGCAGCCTTAAGCTACCATTAACCCTAACGTGGTCTTGGACTATTATTACCCTGCCGAACCTTGGCATAGCGGTGCTACAGTTCGGGTGGTTATTGGGAACAATACGCCCTGGCGTCACGAACATTTAGGGGTTAATAACAGCTGCCCCTGGGCTAGAACTGCAGCTCTGCTTTATTAGAACACAGTTGAAATCTATCACCATTATCATTTGAACAAGTATTTCCCAACCAGGGAGCCGCCAGCTGTTGCAAAACTACATCTCCCAGCATGCCCAGACAGCCTTTGGCTGTCTGGGCATGCTGGGAGATGTAGTTTTGCATCAGCTGGAGGCACCCTGGTTCCGAAACCCTACATTAGAATCTCATTCTGCTCCTGTTCACCTTGCTTTACACTGCAGCTCTGCTTTATTAGCAAACAGCTAAATATATATATTAGTAATTAGTAATGTCGTGTATCCCCCAGGGGCATCAATAGGGGCAGATCATCGCCGCCCGCATCCAATTACTTGGTAATCCAGCGACACGTTTTTTTTTTTGTTAACCAAATAGCCGCAGCGTTTATTTAAATGTACCCATCGTATATATATTTTTTGCTTAGTGATGCGGCGTGGTATTCCGGGCGCCGCTCTCATTCACTTTCATACCTTAATTGAATGCTGACAGCACTTCTGAAATTAAGAGCCGTACGCGGCGTCCATTATTATTCCCACTTACGCCAATTTCTACTTGAAACATTTATAACGCGTTTGAAATGTTAATCTGCCCGGGAGAGCGAGAGATGCATCAAATCCTCAACGTGTGAACTTTCCGCCGACGCTTTAAACATCACCAATAGAGAACATCCGAAGAAGACGACTGTAAGGCACCATACTCCGGGGAAGGAGCGAGATAGCCGCGACAGCGCCAAAAGGAAGGCGCCATTATCGGGAAATTAGACGTCAGATGGTTGATTTGTCTGAGAAAAAAAGATCAAAGCGTCTCAGCGCCATCCTGCAAAATTGTATCGCCCAATTAATGAACTATTACAATGTAGCCCGAGAGTAATGCGGTAAAGGTCATGTGACCGACATATGGAGACAATGTATCAGATCAGGGTCTACAAATATTATGCTATAGCCCCACCCCCTGTATGACATCCCTGATATAATATAATGACACATGATCACAGCCCCACCCCTGTATGACATCACTGATATAATATAATAGTAATATAATGACATGTGATCACAGCCCCGCCCCCTGTATGACATCACTGATATAATATAATAGTAATATAATGACATGTGATCACAGCCCCGCCCCCTGTATGACATCACTGATATAATATAATAGTAATATAATGATATGTGATCACAGCCCCGCCCCCTGTATGACATCACTGATATAATATAATAGTAATATAATGACATGTGATCACAGCCCCGCCCCCTGTATGACATCACTGATATAATATAATAGTAATATAATGACATGTGATCACAGCCCCGCCCCCTGTATGACATCACTGATATAATATAATAGTAATATAATGACATGTGATCACAGCCCCGCCCCCTGTATGACATCACTGATATAATATAATAGTAATATAATGACATGTGATCACAGCCCCGCCCCCTGTATGACATCAATGATATAATATAATAGTAATATAATGACATGTGATCACAGCCCCGCCCCCTGTATGACATCAATGATATAATATAATAGTAATATAATGACATGTGATCACAGCCCCGCCCCTTGTATGACATCAATGATATAATATAATAGTAATATAATGACATGTGATCACAGCCCCGCCCCCTGTATGACATCACTGATATAATATAATGACATGTGATCACAGCCCCGCCCCCTGTATGACATCACTGATATAATATAATAGTAATATAATGACATGTGATCACAGCCCCGCCCCCTGTATGACATCAATGATATAATATAATAGTAATATAATGACATGTGATCACAGCCCCGCCCCCTGTATGACATCACTGATATAATATAATGACATGTGATCACAGCCCCGCCCCCTGTATGACATCACTGATATAATATAATAGTAATATAATGACATGTGATCACAGCCCCGCCCCCTGTATGACATCACTGATATAATATAATAGTAATATAATGACATGTGATCACAGCCCCGCCCCCTGTATGACATCACTGATATAATATAATGACATGTGATCACAGCCCCGCCCCCTGTATGACATCACTGATATAATATAATAGTAATATAATGACATGTGATCACAGCCCCGCCCCCTGTATGACATCACTGATATAATATAATAGTAATATAATGACATGTGCTCACAATTCCACAATACGCCGGCGGTATTATCCAGATCAGGTGCGTACGGTGAATTTATCGACATTCGTTGTTCTTTCTTTTTCTAAAATTAAAAACGTGAGAAGTAAATCGGCGGCCGCGAAGGCGACATTTCGGTCACACCAGCCCTAACGATTTTATCACTCGAGGGGCCCATTAGGGTCGAGGACAGAAGCGGCGGGACGTAAAGAGACAGAAATCATTTGCGATGATATTGTTGAGCCTCTCGCTGTGTCCTGGCGCTGCGGTTTTTATTTTTCGTATAAACACAGGAGTGGAGGGGGAGGGGGGATAAAAAATAAAAAAATAAAACGCGGAGACTAATTAAATTTGTTTATCGGTATTATCGTGCGGCGCGCTCATTTACAAACATGAAAGTTAGGAATCATTAAACAACAAGTAAATTGGCCTCCGGAGACGGATTGGGCCGCGGCGCCTGTGCAGACCTTTCGGAGATAAGCCCAGGTGCGCGCGGCGGTGAGCAGGCAGCGCACTTCCATTTAAAAGGGCAGGGTTGGGCCCCACGCTGCGAGGTGAGTGGCGAGGAGTCGGGAGACGATGACAGGCCTCCTGTCACTGATTCTTCGCGCTTTGATTAATGAGGGCATTTGAAAGGCAATTAGCGTCGGCGGGTTTTGGCCGCGGCCGGTGGATCAGTCAGACGCTTCTCTATTCACAGCGCTGAGCGGCTGCGGTCGCCTTTGTTTTGTGGGAAAAAAAAGAGAAAGAGAAAGAATTGTATCATGAACGGAACAACAACAAGGAGCCGGATAGATGGCACAAAAGGCGAAGGCAATTTACATGTTGCAAAACTACAACTCCCAGCATGCCTGGACAGCCGTTTTGCAACATCTGGAGGTACACAGTTTGGAGACCACTACTCTAAAAGCTACCAAGCATTTTGCTTTTAAAGCAGTATAATCGCTCACTGACCCACACACTAGGGGGCGCACTACAGAGAACAACTACCCGGCTTCCCTGGGCAACTCTGATAGGTGGAACTGTCCACATATGGACACATCATACATGTGAGAGTTTCCATATATGGAGAGTTACCATATATAGCAGTTACCATATATAAACAATTACCATATATAAACATTTACTATATATAGACAGTTACCATATATAGACAGTTACCATATATAGACAGTTACCATATATAAACAATTACCATATATAAACAATTACCATATATAAACAATTACCATATATAGACAGTTACCATATATAAACAATTGCCATATATAAACAATTACCATATATAAACAATTGCCATATATAAACAGCTACCATATATAAACTATTACCATATATAGACAGTTACCATATATAAATAATTACCATATATAGACAGTTACCACATATAGAAGTTACCATATATAGACAGTTACCATATATACGGTAAATAATTACCATATATAGACAGTTACCATATATAGAAGTTACCATACATAAACAATTACCATATATAAACAATTACCTTATATAGAAGTTACCATATATAAACAATTACCATATATAAACAGTTACCATATATAGACAGTTATCATATATAAACAATTACCTTATATAGAAGTTACCATATATAGACAGTTACCATATATAAACAGTTACCATATATAGACATATATAACTGTCTATATATGGTAACTGTCTATATATGGTAACTGTCTATATATGGTAATTGTTTATATATGGTAATTGTTTATATATGTGAAAGATAGTATAAAATCTAACCAAATACATGTTAGTGAGGACAACATAGAGTCAGTTTGGGTTACGCTGCAGTTTGGTAATCATGCAGTAACTCATGTAGGGGTGATATATAGACCCCTGGTAAGTAATCATATAATAACTCATGTAGGTGGGATATACAGACCCCCTGGTAAGTAATCATATAATAACTCATGTAGGTGGGATATATAGACCCCTGGTAAGTAATCATATAATAACTCATGTAGGTGGGATATACAGACCCCCGGTAAGTAATCATATAATAACTCGTGTAGGTGGGATATATAGACCCCCGGTAAGTAATCATATAATAACTCATGTAGGTGGGATATATAGACCCCCGGTAAGTAATCATATAATAACTCATGTAGGTGTGATATATAGACCCCCTGTAAGTAATCATATAGTAACTCGTGTAGGTGGGATATACAGACCCCCGGTAAGTAATCATATAATAACTCGTGTAGGTGGGATATATAGACCCCCGGTAAGTAATCATATAATAACTCATGTAGGTGGGATATACAGACCACCTGGACAAGTTAAAGAATTAGATGATCTACTAGTTGAAGAAATATCTAAAATGACAATGAAAGGAGAAGTTATCATTATGGGAGACTTCAATCTTCCGGATATAAACTGGAAAACCAAAATAGCAAGTTCTGCCCGGAGTCCAGATATTCTAAATTCCCTCCTGGGATTATCTCTACAACAAGTGCTTGAGGAGCCAACCCGGAGGGAGGCCATTTTGGATTTGGTATTCACAAATGGGGATTCGGTGTATGATGTTATTGTTGGCGAAAGCTTGGGATCTAGTGATCACCAGTCAGTGTGGGATCTAGTGATCACCAGTCAGTGTGGGATCTAGTGATCACCAGTCAGTGTGGGATCTAGTGATCACCAGTCAGTGTGGGATCTAGTGATCACCAGTCAGTGTGGGATCTAGTGATCACCAGTCAGTGTGGGATCTAGTGATCACCAGTCAGTGTGGGATCTAGTGATCACCAGTCAGTGTGGGATCTAGTGATCACCAGTCAGTGTGGGATCTAGTGATCACCAGTCAGTGTGGGATCTAGTGATCACCAGTCAGTGTGGGATCTAGTGATCACCAGTCAGTGTGGGATCTAGTGATCACCAGTCAGTGTGGGATCTAGTCATCACCAATCAGTGTGGGATCTAGTGATCACCAGTCAGTGTGGGATCTAGTGATCACCAGTCAGTGTGGGATCTAGTGATCACCGGTCAGTGTGGGATCTAGTCATCACCAATCAGTGTGGGATCTAGTGATCACCAATCAGTGTGGTTTAATATAAGAACAGTGAAGGAGTCACCACACAAAAACAAAAGTTTTAGATTTTAGAAAACAGACTTTTCAAAAATGAGATTAGTCATAAATGAGTCCCTATCAGACTGGAACCGATTACATGGAGTCCAGGAGAAATGGGACAACTTAAAAGACGCTTTATTGAAGGCAACAGAAAACTGCATTAGACTTGTCAGTAAAGGTAGAAAAAGGAAGAGACCCCTGTGGCACTCAGCAGAAGGGGCCAAAATCATAAAAAACAAAAAACTGCATTTAGTAATTATAAAACAACCCAGAGCAATGAAGATGGGAAATCTACAAGACCAGGCAGAAAGAGGCCAAGCAAGTTATAAGAACTTCTAAAGCGCAGGCAGAAGAAAAACTAGCTCAGTCTGTAAAAAAAGGGGGTGAGACATTCTTCAGAGATATAAATGAAAAAAGGAAATTAAAACAAGGAATAACTAAATTAAAAACAAAGGAAGGAAGGTGTGTAGAAGAGAATAAGGGGCGAGCCGACTGCCTTAATAAATACTTCTGTTCAGTTTTACAGAAGAAAAAGAAGGAAAAGAACCTCCATTAGAGAGGAAAACGAAGGAATCGTTTGATGCATGTATCTTTACAGAAGAAGAGGTTATAAGTTTGCTGTCTAGAGTGAAGACAAATAAATCACAGGGGCCTGATGGGATACACCCAAAATTATTAAAAGTGCTTAGTGGTGAGCGAGCAAAACCGTTATCAGATTTATTTAACCAATCACTGGTAACAGGAGTCGTCCCGGAAAATTGGAAATTAGTGAATGTGGTGCCCATTCACAAGAAAGGTAGTAGGGAGGAATCAGGCAACTCTAGGCCAGTAAGTCTGACATCAATAGTGGGGAAATTAATGGAAACCCTACTAAAGGAGAGGATTGTGGAATATCTAAAATCCCATTGATTGTAGGATGAAAAACAACATGGGTTTACTTCAGGGAGATCATGTCAAACAAATCTTATTGATTTTTTTGACTGGGTGACTAAAATAATAGATGGGGAAGGGGCAGTAGACATCGCATATCTAGATTTTAGTAAGGCTTTTCACACTGTCCCACATAGAAGACTTATCAATAATCTGCAGTCATTGATCTTGGACTCCATATTGTTGAGTGGATTAGGCTGTGGCTGAGTAACAGACAACAGAGGGTTGTAGTCAATGGAGAATATTCAGAGCAAGGTCTTGTCACCAGTGGGGACCTCAGGGATCTGTACTGGGACCAATATTGTTTAATATCTTCATTAGTGAAGGTCATTATTTTTTTTTTATTATTATAAATTTAATACATACAAAATCCATTAATGCTTACATCACCATCATCTCCACAGGTGGGGGTTGTGCTTAC
>NW_026610349.1:0-10841 GCF_029499605.1 Hyla sarda | reverse complement strand
ACGTAGAAACATATTAACTGTATGACTACTGAAGAATAGGACTATGACATTATACATATGACTATGACATTATACACATGACTATGACATTATATATAACTTTAGACTCAATTCTGACGGATTAGGTTGCCGGAGGCTTTTTGCCCAATGCCTTGGCTACTGGGGTCCCTTGGTATAACACACTTCTCCCCAGAACACTAGATATATAGATTAGACTAGACATTTCTAGACAACACTGGATACTTGTTACCTTTGACTTGTCACAGCGAGCGCTCCGGTCCCCGCCTGTGGACCAGAGCGCCCGCGTTCTCGCCTCCTCTCCCCGGGATACCGGCGTCTCCCGCTCAGACATACCGACCAGGAGCACGGGATTCCTTGTGTCTAACTTACCTAGCACCTAGCTCCATACGCCGACTCGCTCTGCTTCTCGGCGCGCGTGGCCCCGCTCTCTAGGGCGCGTGCGTGCCGCCTTCAGTAAATTTAATGGCCCAGCGCTCCATTGATTGGTGCGCTGGCTAATTGTTCCCTGCTCCTTCCCCATAAAGGTTACCATCCCCTTCCTGCCCTTGCCATATCTTTGTGCCCTAGTGCCTCTGAGAAAGCGTTCCGTATTGTGTGTATTGCCTTACCTGTTACCGAACCCGTTGCTACCGCCTACTCGCCTTTGAACCCTTGCCGCCTGCCCTGACCTCTGCTATGTCCGACTACACTCCTGCCTGCTCCCTGTGTACCACGCCATATCAGCTGCCAGAGAGGTCGAGTTGCTACTGGAGGATACGACCTGGTGGTTACAGCCGCAGCAAGTCCATCCCGCCTTGCGGCGGGCTCTGGTGAAAACCAGTAACCACTTAGAACCGGTCCTCTGGTACAACCCGCGCCATCGCCTCTCTGGTCAAGAGGATCCACTACCAGTCCTGCCGGTACGTGACAGTAAGATCCGGCCATGGATCCCGCTGATGTTCCTCTGCCAAGCCTTGCAGACCTAACCTCCATTGTGGCCCAGCAAGGTCATCAGCTGGCCCAGCTAACCGCCATGCTGCAGCAGCTCCTGCCATCTCAGCAACAGCCAGCTCCTCCGCTTGCATCAGCTGTATCTCCTCCGCCTGCAGTTGCTACCGGTTCCAGAGTCCGTCTATCCCTGCCGGACAAGTATGACCTAGATCCCAAACAGTGCCGAGGGTTCCTGTCACAGTCCTCTCTCCACCTCGAGCTACTGTCTGACCAGTTTCCTTCCGATCGAGCCAAGGTAGCCTTTATCCTCAGTCTGCTCTCCGGGAAGGCCCTGGCCTGGGCTACACCGCTATGGGACCGGGCTGATCCAACCACCTCCTCCCTCCTGAGCTTCTGCCAAGAGTTCCGGAATGTTTTCGAGGAACCTGCCCGGGTTACCGCCGCAGAGACTGCCTTAGTAAATTTGTCCCAGGGAGGCTCTACCGTGGGTGACTACGTCATTCAGTTTCGCACCCTAGCCTCACAACTGAACTGGAACAATGATGCCCTTTGTGCTACATTTAAGAAGGGACTTAACAGTGAAGTAAAGGACGTTCTGGCTGCACGTGAACTACCTTCCACCCTTAGTGACCTCATCTTGTTGGCCACTAGAACCGACAAGCGTTTCGCCGATAGACAAGAGGAACTCCTTCTTGAAAAAGGAAACGCTCAACCTAGACGCTACCCTCGTCTGGCTCCCGTTTTTCAGCGTCCACCTCAACCTCTCTCCGGGCCTCCCGCCGTGGAAGCCATGCAGGTGGATCGGTCACGCCTGACTCCGCAAGAACGAAGCCGCCGCAGAGACGAGAACATGTGTCTGTACTGCGCCAGTACTGAGCACTTCCTGTGAGACTGTCCTCTCCGTCCATCGCGTTCGGGAAACGCTCGCACCTAGTAAATGTGGGAGTGGCGTTGCTAGGTGTGGATTCCTCCTCTCCACGTCTCATATCCGTGCAGTTGTTCCTCCCTTCCAAGTCCTTCTTCACCGCTTCACCGCTTCTTGGATTCGGGTTCAGCCGGCAACTTCATTCACGCCTCCTTGGTCGACAAGTACCGCATTCCGGTTGTCCGCCTAACTAAGCCTCTTTTTATTTCTACGGTTAACGGTGAGAGACTCTCTGCCACTGTGCAGTTCCGTACCCTGCCACTGCAGATGGATATTGGAATTTTTCATACAGAGACTCTAGAGTTCCTAGTCCTTCCCTTCTGCTTCTCCAAACGCCTCCTGGGTCTGCCTTAGCTACAACATCACAGTCGCCTCCGGGACTGCCAAAACCATACCATTGCATTGCGGATGTCTTCTGCAAAAAACAAGCCGAGGTCCTTCCTCCTCACAGACCCTATGATTGTCCTATCGACCTTATGCCTGGTTCTACGCCACCCCGGGGTAGAATTTATCCTCTGTCACCTCCTGAGACGCTTGCCATGTCCGAATATATTCGTGAAAACCTACAGAGAGGATTCATAAGGAAGTCTTCTTCTCCTGCTGGGGCTGGTTTCTTCTTCGTGACCAAGGAGGACGGTTCCCTCCGCCCTTGCATAGACCACAGAGGACTCAATAAAATCACCATTAAGAACCATTACCCTCTGCCCCTAATCTAAGAGTTATTTGATCGCCTCCGTGGGGCCAAGATTTTCCCCAAATTGGATCTTCGAGGGGCCTATAATTTGGTCCGTATCCGGGAGGGCGACGAGTGGAAGACTGCCTTTAACACAAGAGACGGTCACTTTGAGTACCTGGTGATGCCCTTCAGCCTCTGTAATGCACCAGCCGTCTTCCAGGAATTTGTCAACGATATCTTCAGGGACTTACTCTACTCCTGTGTGGTCGTAAACTTGGATGACATCCTTGTCTTCTCCTCCGACCTGGACCAACACCGGGTCCATGTGCGACAAGTGCTTACCCGCCTGAGGAGAAATCGTCTATACGAGAAGATCGAAAAATGTCTTTTTGAGCAGTCCTCCTTGCCTTTCTTGGGTTACATTATTTCTGCTCAAGGGCTTCAAATGGATCCTGCCAAGCTCTTGGCGGTTTTGGATTGGCCACGCCCCTCAGGACTCCGAGCCATACAAAGGGTTTTGGGCTTCGCCAATTATTACAGACAATTCATCCCTCACTATTCCACTCTAGTGTCCCCAATTGTGGCCTTGACTAAAAAGGGCGCTAACCCTAAATCCTGGCCTTCCCAAGCGGAAGAAGCCTTCCAGTCTCTGAAGGTCACCTTTGTCTCAGCACCGGTTCTCTCTAGACCTGATTCCACCAAGCTCTTCTCTCTCGAAGTAGATGCCTCCTCGGTGGGAGCCGGAGCTGTGCTCACACAGAAATCTTCCAAGGGCAAGACCTTAACTTGTGGCTTCTTTTCAAAAACATTCTCTCCCGCGGAGAGAAATTATTCCATAGGGGACAGAGAACTGCTGGCTATTAAATTATCACTGGAGGAATGGAGACATCTTCTTGAGGGAACCACCCGTCCTGTGAATATCTTTACGGACTACAAGAACCTGGCCTATCTCCAGTCTGCTCAGAGACTAAATCCTCTTCAGGCTCGCTGGTCTCTGTTCTTCGCCCATTTAATTTTGTGATCCATTTCCGTCCGGCTTCTTAGAACATTAGGGCAGACGCTCTGTCTCGCTCTTCTGATGTGGAGGGCGACGAGTTAACACCTCAACACATTATCCCACCAGAACGCCTGATTGCAGTCACTCCTGTGGATCTGAGCCATCTTCCTCCTGGCAAATCCTACGTACCTCCACGTCACCGGGTGCAAATTCTCAAGTGGGGCCACGCTTCTCAATTCGCTGGTCATCCTGGGGTACAAAAATCTCTCCAATTGATCTCCAAAAGGTATTGGTGGCCTTCTCTTGAGAAGGATGTTTCGGACTTCGTCCAAGCCTGTATGATTTGTGCCGGAGAGAAGTCGCCTTGAATGAGACCTGCAGGCCTCCTCTTACCTCTACCTGTTCCAGAAATTCCCTGGTCTCATATCGCTATGGACTTTGTTACTGATCTTCCCTTCTCCCATGGCAACTCCGTTATTTGGGTCATGGTAGACCACTTCTCCAAGATGGCTCACTTTGTGCCCCTGCCCGGTCTTCCCTCTGCACCCGTGTTGGCCAAACAGTTCTTTCAACACATCTTCCGCCTCCATGGCCTCCCTAAACATATTGTCTCTGATCGTGGCGTGCAGTTTGTCTCCAAGTTCTGGAGAGCCCTATGTGGTCAGCTCGGGATCAAGTTGGACTTTTCCTCTTCATACCACCCACAGTCTAACGGCCAAGTTTAACTGGTGAAACAAATTTTGAACTATCTGCGTCACTTTGTATCCTCACGCCATGACGATTGGGCGGATCTACTTCCCTGGGCGGAGTTCTCCCATAACTTCAAACAATCTTCTGCTTCCAACAAGTCTCCTTTCTTTGTAGTTTTTGGCCGTCATCCTCTTCCTCCTCTGCCACGATATCCCACTTCTTCTTCCGTGCCTGCCGTTAACACTCTGGTACAGGATTTTTCCTCCATCTGGCGAGAGACTCACGCTGCCCTCCTCAAGTCTTCCTCCCGTATGAAACTTCAAGCAGACAAGAGACGCAGAGCTCCTCCGGATTTCCGCCCGGGCGACAAAGTATGGCTGTCCTCCAAGTACATTCGTTTTAGGGTCTCGAGTTACAAATTGGGTCCTCGTTACTAGGGTCCCTATAAAATCAAGAGTCACATCAATCAAGTCTCTTACCAACTTCATCTTCCTCCCTCCATCCAAATCCATAACTCCTTCCATGTCTCCCTTCTTAAACCTGCTGTCTTTAACCACTTTTCTTCCAAACTTTTTTCTCCCACCCCGGTAGCCGGTACCTCTGATATTTTCTCGGTCAAGGAGATCTTGAAGACCAAGGTTTCTCGGGGGAAAAGATTTTTTTTGGTTGATTGGGAGGGTTGTGGCCCTGAGGAGAGGTCTTGGGAGCCTGAGGAGAATATTTTGGATCGCAGCCTCATCCTTAGTTTTCTGGGTACCAAAAAGAGGAGGAGACCTACGGGGGGGGGGGGGTACTGTCACAGCAAGCGTTCCGGTCCCCGTTCTCGCCTCCTCTCCCCAGGATCCCGGCGTCTCCCGCTCAGACATACTGACCAGGAGCACGGGATTCCTTGTGACGGGGCTACCGTGGCTGCTGGTCCCCGCTCACGCGCCGCGTCCCTGTCTAACTTACCTAGCACCTCGCTCCATACGTCGACTCGCTCTGCTTCTCAGCGCGTGCGGCCCCGCTCTCTAGCAGTGACTACAGATGGACTACAGTGACTACAGATGGACTTGACTTGACAGAGTGGTGACTGACAATAAGATGACTTGACTTACTGATGACCGACTTGTGGCTGCAGGACTTTAGGCTTGAGGCCTCCAATGCTCTGGACACAGACACTGGAACAACTTGACTGGACTTGACCTCAGCAGAAGTAGCATGGAAAGGAAGAGATTGCAGCACCTCCCCTGGTTAAATAGGGGGCTGTGCATAGGTCACTTGGGGGGGGGGGGGGGGGGGGTGTCACCTGGTCACTGGATCCTCCGGGGTAACAATCATGAGGTACAACCATTAAAGAAACAGTACATTAAATTATGCATACCTATTTACATAATGGGGGTATGCTGCAGGGGAGCCCTGGGGACATGCAGGGACTCAGCCTGACAGAGCAGAAGGAAAGTACTGGGCCACATCATTCCATACTGGGACATCACAAACTCCACCACGTGAAAAAAGTTGCTCTCGATGCCTAGTCCTAGAGGGCGAAGGAGCGAAATGACCACAGGGGCCACATGCAGTCCTGGGCATTTCAATTAATGTCCATTTCCAAGCTGAAATGAATATAAAGAGTCTTTATATAAATTGCCCATACATGCTCTGAAGACTTACGTAGAAACTTATTAACTGTATGAATACTGAAGAATAGGACTATGACATTATACACATGACTATGACATTATATATAACTTTAGACTCAATTCTGATGCATTGGGTTGCCGGAGGCTTTTTGCCCAATGCCTTGGCTACTGGGGTCCCTTGGTATAACACACTTCTCCCCAGAACACTAGATATATAGATTAGACTAGACATTTCTAGACAACATTGGATACTTGTTACCTTTGACTTTTTAGATATGTGCATAGCAGGCTGACAGAAATACTTTCTGGCCAGGAAAATATCCTGAGCACGTAGAAACAAGAGAATATTACACATTAAACTTATGAAAATTTATGAAAGACATTTGTGTGGACTGCTATATGGTCAATGCTACAGCCCTAGTGGAGGGACGGATATGTGTAGTGGACTACAGATGTACTGAGTAACTCTATGTGTAGTACTCATAGTACTAGACTTTATTTGATACTTTAATCTTGGTATGATACCTAACTGTACATGGTACTGGTGGTGAGGTGGAAATGTCATCTCTCCTGAATAGATCAGGATACCTCTTATAAAAATTGCCAAATACCAAGAAAACACTGTACACCCTCCTTTTATGTACAAGCTATAGACATTGTATCATATGACAGCTATAATACACTTAGCATAAGTACCAGTTAGGGCCAGGTGGCAAACAAAATATATTACTTTCAACAAAATATACATAAGTGTCCACCGTACTGCTCGATAGTCCAGATACATTATAGAGTTCACTTTAGGGAATCTAGGCTAAAAGCCGGGCACAACACTTACGAGATTAGTTACCCCTTTAACCGTCTTGACAAGTTCGTCGGGCTCTGTATTTAAACTTTGCTTGTAACCTTTAATAATAAGAGTGTTCTCGCACACAAAATATAGCTAGTCCGGTCGACCATTTTGAAAAAGTTAATGAGCATACACGAGATGCTCCTCAAATTGGCATTTTTCCACCCCAGCCTCGCCGGTCGGTTTGCTTTCTAGGTTGGGACATAAACCTGGGACCACAAGACTGGGCCTCCTCCATGGGGTTAATGTGAGTGTTCCAAGAGACTTGGGACAAACGGACATGGTAAAGGTCGGGCTCACAATCATGTGGTACAACCATTAAAGAAACAGTTCAATAAATGATGCAAACCTATATATATATATAATGGCAGTATGCTACAGGGGATCCTTGGGGACATGCAGGGGACATGCCTCACAGGACAGAAGGACAGTATGTGGCCACATCATCACGTACTGGGACAGCATATAGGTTATAATGCCTTTTGACCAAGTAATGCAATATGAAAAAGCACCTAATATATTATGTAAATGCTGAACTCCCACGACATGTTGCATAATCTTAACAGGAAATATAATTATTATACTTTATAGTACATGTTATCAGTATTTTACACTGTGCCAAGAAATACATATAAAATATGAAAGATATGTCTTTGCTGACTGTGAGGGACACAATTTTTCCTGAAAGGAATCATTCATATAATTACGAGGGGCTGAACTCTCACTGTAGCAGCCATAATTTCTGCCTTGGGGACTGTAGAGTCTGGATGGCCTGAGCCAGGCTTGTCGGACAAGAACAGAAGTGGCTGCAGATAGATTTTTGTATTATGCTGTAATTTTGCAAAAATCATGGCAAAACTACACAGAGCTCATTAGCAGTTAAAAGCTTAAAAGCTTTTAAAGATGACCAGGCTGACTGTAATAATAAACAGGATAAAAACAGTATTAGGATTCAGACCTCAAGGCATAGGGTTAACTGGGAATGTAAGTAAGACTGGAGATGTAGCTGGTTGTACAAAATGAATTATGCTTTATTTAGATACAATATGACTGCCTATTATCTGAACAGGGCCCTTGCTACAGATACAGTACATACACTATATAACAACAAATATATTCAAATCAAATATGGTAAAATAAAGTTGCATAAAATTTTGATACATACACAGATAATGCCACCAAGTTTTGTGCCAATTTAAATGTCCAGTGTAATGCGCATATATAGGTTTTCAAAGTCTTGTTAAATCCGTAAGTTGGAATACACAGTGTGAATCAAGGTGTGAGCTTTGCACTTATGGCACGGGTATTCACCAAGCCTAATTGAAGGATATTACTTGCGAGTCAGATGAATACTGAAATGTGATAATGATATCGCTGGGACTTGCCGTCTTCGTGGAAGGTTGCAGTGAGATGCCGACTCCCTTAGCTTTCGGATGGCACTGACGTGCATCCGGCTCAGTAGGGGAGAAGATTCCAGAGGTAGGGGTGATGTGCCATCCTTAGCAGCAGCGTCCTTGTGTAGAGATTTGTATTTTGGGTGCGTATCATGCCACAGTGGTCCCCAGAGGGACTGCAGTTGTCGCAAAAGTCAAAGTAAAACCAGTGTGGTTGGTTATTGCGCTTGCAGACAATGAAATAGTTGGTAGTATACTGGCAAACAGGTGGTAATAGAGATACAGGTGAGGCCATATACTGGTGAACAGGTGGCAATAGAGATACAGGTGAGGCCATATACTGGCGAAAAGGTGGCAATAGAGATACAGGTGAGGCCATATACTGGCAAAGAGGTGGCAATAAAGATAAAAGTGAGGCCATATGCTGGCAAACAGGTGGCAATAAAGATACAAGTGAGGCCATATACTGGCAAACAGGTGGCAATAAAGATACAGGTGAGGCCATATACTGGCAAACAGATGGCAATAGAGATACAGGTGAGGCCATATACTGCTGAACAGGTGGCATTAGAGATACAGGTGAGGCCATATACTGGCAAACAGGTGGCAATAAAGATACAGGTGAGGCAATAAATTGGCAAACAGGTGGCAATAGAGATACAGGTGAGGCAATAAATTGGCAAACAGGTGGCAATAGAGATTCAGGTGAGGCCATATACTGGCAAACAGGTGGCAATAGAGATTCAGGTGAGGCCATATACTGGCAAACAGGTGGCAATAGAGATACAGGTGAGGCCATATACTGGCAAACAGGTGGCAATAGAGATACAGGTGAGGCCATATACTGGTGAACAGGTGGCATTAGAGATACAGATGAGGCCATATATGGCAAACAGGTGGCAATATAGATACAGGTGAGGCCATATACTGGCAAACATGTGGCAATAGAGATACAGGTGAGGCCATATACTGGCCTGTATATGCCAGTATATGGCCTCACCTGTATCTCTATTGCCACCTATTTGCCAGTATATGGCCTCACTTGTATCTCTATTGCCACCTGTTTGCCAGTATACCACCTTCTATTTCATTGTCTGCAATCGCAATAACCAACCACACTGGTTTTACTTTGACTTTCGCAAGTGGCTGCAGATAGATTTTTGTATTATGCTGTAATTTTGCAAAAATCATGGCAAAACTACACAGAGCTCAGGTGAGGCCATATACTGGCAAACAGGTGGCAATAAAGATACAGGTGAGGCAATAAATTGGCAAACAGGTGGCAATAGAGATACAGGTGAGGCAATAAATTGGCAAACAGGTGGCAATAGAGATTCAGGTGAGGCCATATACTGGCAAACAGGTGGCAATAGAGATTCAGGTGAGGCCATATACTGGCAAACAGGTGGCAATAGAGATACAGGTGAGGCCATATACTGGCAAACAGGTGGCAATAGAGATACAGGTGAGGCCATATACTGGCAAACAGGTGGCAATAGAGATACAGGTGAGGCCATATACTGGTGAACAGGTGGCATTGGAGATACAGATGAGGCCATATATGGCAAACAGGTGGCAATATAGATACAGGTGAGGCCATATACTGGCAAACATGTGGCAATAGAGATACAGGTGAGGCCATATACTGGCCTGTATATGCCAGTATATGGCCTCACCTGTATCTCTATTGCCACCTATTTGCCAGTATATGGCCTCACTTGTATCTCTATTGCCACCTGTTTGCCAGTATACCACCTTCTATTTCATTGTCTGCAATCGCAATAACCAACCACACTGGTTTTACTTTGACTTTCGCAAGAGCTGCAGTCCCCCTGTTTGGGGACCACTGTGGTGTGATATGCACCCAAAATACAAATCTCTACACGAGGACGCTGCTGCTAAGGAATGTACATCAACCCTACTGTCGGAATCTTCTCAACTACTGAGCCGGATGCACGTCCGTGCCATCCGACAGCTAAGGGAGTCGGCATCTCACCGCAACCTTCCATGAAGACGGCAAGTCCCAGCGATATCATATTCACATCTCAGTAATATCCTTCTATTTGGCTAGGCGAATACCCGTGCCATACCTGCAAAGCTCACACCTTGATTCACACTGTGTATTCCAATTTACGGATGTAACAAGACTTTGAAAACCTACATATGCGCATTACACTGGACAGTTAAATTGGCACAAAACTAGGTGGCATTATCTTTTATCTTTTATTATTATTATTAGGTGTATGTATCATATCATAATTTTATGCAACTATATTTTACCATATTTGATTTTACCACATTTTATTATATAGTGTATGTACTAAATCTGTAGCAAGGGCCCTGCTCAGATAATAGGCAGTCATATTGTATCCAAATAAAACATTATTAATTTTGTACAAGCAGCTACATCTCCAATCTTACTTAAATTCCCAGTTCACCCTATACCTTTAGGTCTGAATCTAATACTGTTTTTATACTTAGATTTTTGGCACTATGGGTATAGTGCAACTCTGTACCTCGGTATAAGGCAAACCATCAATTATAGTGTGTAGCCACCCGAACTCTCAGCTATTTCTTTAATAATAAAACAATAAATCTTTACAAACCTTCTGACTGTTAGCACCATCCAATCACTGGCCGCATTGATGTCCCTCCTCAGTCAGGGATTGGCTGAGAGTTCCTCTGACATATTGGGGCTCAGAGAGAGGGGGAAAAAAAAGAAAGAGGAGAAGAACATTAAAG
>NW_026610348.1:0-10914 GCF_029499605.1 Hyla sarda | reverse complement strand
CGATCGGGCTGATGCCCGGCATTAACCCTTTAGACTCTACAATGAAAGTTGATTGCGGCATCTAAATTGAAAGTGAAAGTATCCCGGCAGCTCAGCGGAGCTAATCGGGACTATTGCGACAAAATCATATGATTGGTGCTCTATTGCTCCAAGCCTGCCATGCAGGCTGGAGCAGCAGAGCACCAATAAGACTGAGCAATGCTATGCTATGTGTATGCAATCAAAAGATTGCATGGTATAGAACCCTATGGGGGCTAAAAAAAATTTTTTATAAAAAGTGTAAAAAAATAAGTTACTAAATGTGAATGAGCCCTCCCCTTATAAAAGTTTGAATCATCCCCTTTGCCTATTTATAAAATAAAATAATGTAATAAAAAAATGTAAATAATATGTGGTACCCCCACGTGTGTAAGTGTCCGAACTATTAAAATATAAGGTTAGCTAAATTGCACGGTCGATGGCATACACGTAAAAAAGTTGTCCAAAATTATGCATTTTTGGTCACTTCATATACCATAAAAAAATTAATAAAAAGCTATCAAAAAGTCCCATCAAAACAAAAAAATAATAACGATCAAAAAACTACAGACCATGGCGCAAAAAATTAGTCCTCATATAGCGCTGAATGTGGAAAAATAAAAACGTTATAGGGGTCAGAAGATGACAATTTTAAACATACAAATGTTGGTGCATGTAGTTATAATTTTCTTAAGTAGTAAAATAAAATAAAACCTACATAGGGTATCCTTGTGACTGAATGGACCTACAGAACAAAGATAAGGACGATTATTTACTAAGAGTGGAGTGTAGGTTTCTTTATGGGGGTTTAATTCCCTACAATTTATTTTCCACGGTATTTACTAAGGTTTCACTACATTGTCCACTTTCCCTACACTTTGCTTTTTTTTTTTTTTTACACATGCTCTGATCTGTAGAGTTTTCCTCGGCTCAAATCCACCACATTTTATGTGGAAACCTTAGTAAATATGTTGGATTTTTATGAAAATGTCAGGAACACGCCCTCTTTTTGGAGACCACGCCCCCTTACCCCTGCAGCCACACCCCCTTTTGGGATTTTCTAAGCAAAATGGAGAGTTAGTCAGGGTTTTTTCAATTCTGGCGCAAAATCTGGCCCAGACAGAATTTCTGGTGCAATGCGACAGCATCTGGTGCACAACCCGACAAAACATGTCGGGTTTGCAATTGTAAATGAGGGCAAAGGTGTCATTTTTACCGAAAAGTACACTACGTAGAGGTTACAAAATGAACAAAATTTTTTTTATCTCACCCTACAAATATGTTTACTTTGTTTTGCCACAGATTGTTATAAAATAAGTGATGTCATTACAAAGTACAATTGGTGAAGCAAAAAACAAGCCCATATATGGGTCTGTAGGTGCAAAATTAAAAGAGTTATGATTTTTAGAAGGGGAGGAGGAAAAAATGAAAATGCTAAATTGAAAATTTGCTGGGTCCTTAAGGTCAAAATGGGCTGAGTCCTTAAGGGGTTAAAATGAAAGTTTTGGGGTGTTATTTATTTAGAGCAACTGGTCTAAGAGTCAGAATTCATTTTGCAGTCTGGCTTGTGGTGTGAATTTATTTAGGGATTTAATCTGAGGGCTGTGTTTATTTAGGGGTCTGGTTACTTGCCTGTATTAATTTCTAGATTCTGTGTTCTGAGTTAATTTTAGAGTTTGAGGTCTGAATTGTTTTTTAAATGATACTCCAAATTTCCTCCAACAAAAATGGGATAACTTGGGCGCTGAGAGAACTTCAAGACAACCATGGACGTGTAGAATTTTTTTTAATACTCAGCATGCCATGCATTTCACAGGCCAAGCCTGCTTTTTCAGGCATTAGGACCTTAATAAGTTGTTGAGTCTGGTGTGTGGTCTGTATTATTTATAGAGTTTGCTGTGGGGTCTGTAGTAATTGTGGAGTCTGGTTTGGGGTCTGTAGTAATTGTGGAGTCTGGTGTGAGGTATGTAGCAATTGTGGAGTCTAGTGTGAGGTATGTAGTAATTGTGGAGATTGGTGTGAGGTATGTAGTAATTGTGGAGTCTAGTGTGTAATCTGTATTAATTGTGGAGTCTGGTGTGAGGTCTGTAGTAATTGTGGAATCTAATGCGAGGTCTGAAGTAATTTTGGAGTCTGGTGTGTGGTCTATAGTAATTGTGGAGTCTAATGTGTGGTCTGTAGTAACTGTGGAGTCTAGTGTGTGGTCTGTATTTATTGTGGAGTCTGGTGTGGGGTCTGTATTAATTGTGGATTCTGGTGTGAGGTCTCTATTATTTGTGGAGTCTGGTGTGAGGTCTGTAGTAATTGTGGAGTCTAATGCGAGGTCTGAAGTAATTGTGGAGTCTGGTTTGGGGTCTGTAGTAATTGTGGATCTAGTGTGTGGTCTGAAGTAATTGTAGTGGTCTGTAGTAATTGTGGAGTCTGGTTTGGGGTATGTAGTATTTGTGGAGTTTAGTGTGAGGTATGTAGTAATTGTGGAGTCTAGTGTGTGGTCTGTATTAATTGTGGAGTCTAATATGAGGTCTGAAGTAATTGTGGAGTCTGGTGTGTGGTCTGTAGTAATTGTGGAGTCTGGTGTGAGGTCTGTAGTAATTGTGGAGTCTGGTGTTGGGTCTGTATTAATTGTGGATTCCGGTGTGAGGTCTCTATTATTTGTGGAGTTTGGTGTGAGGTCTGTAGTAATTGTGTAGTCTGGTTTGGGGTCTGTAGTAATTGTGGATCTAGTGTGTGGTCTGAAGTAATTGTAGTGGTCTGTAGTAATTGTGGAGTCTGGTTTGGGGTATGTAGTATTTGTGGAGTTTAGTGTGAGGTATGTAGTAATTGTGGAGTCTAGTGTGTGGTCTGTATTAATTGTGGAGTCTAATATGAGGTCTGAAGTAATTGTGGAGTCTGGTGTGTGGTCTGTAGTAATTGTGGAGTCTGGTGTGAGGTCTGTAGTAATTGTGGAGTCTGGTGTTGGGTCTGTATTAATTGTGGATTCCGGTGTGAGGTCTCTATTATTTGTGGAGTTTGGTGTGAGGTCTGTAGTAATTGTAGAGTCTGGTTTGGGGTCTGTAGTAATTGTGGAGTCTGATGTGGGGTCGGTATTAATTGTGGATTCTGGTTTGAGGGCTCTATTATTTGTGGAGTCTGGTGTGAGGTCTGTAGTAATTGTGAGTCTAACATGAGGTCTGAAGTAATTGTGGAGTCTAGTGTGTGGTCTGTAGTAATTGTGGAGTCTGGTTTGGGGTATGTAGTATTTGTGGAGTTTGGTGTGAGGTATGTAGTAATTGTGGAGTCTAGTGTGTGGTCCCCTGAGGAAGCCAATTGAGCAAAAACGCGTTCGGGGCAGGAGGTGAGTGGTGCTATTCAAGTGCATTAGGTCAGCCTGGGGTCATTATCTACTAGTTATATCCCATAATAGAGTCCCTCAAAGTGGATGGTAGTGATGTTCCGATATTGGTATCAGTGCCATTACTGTTTATCCAATACCAATTTCAAGGGGTACTCCAGTGCCCCAGCGTTCTGAACGGATCCTTTGAGTGGGCTGCCGTGAATACCTGACGTTTTCAATAACTTAAGGGAGGAAGAAATGGTGCCGAGCAGTAGACTGTGCTCCACCAACATTATAAATTGCCTGTCACTCAGCTTTACCAGTCTCCTAAAGGGAATCTGTCCCTTTAGGAGACTGGTAATCTGTACAATTCTGTCATCTGTTACTTCACGTCTCCTTTCCAATCTAGATGCTTCACCAGACAGAGATTCCCTTCAGAAGGCTGGGGAAGCTGGGTGACAGGCAGTACACATAAAGCTGGGGAAGCAGTGTGAGCACTGTACTGCAGGAGGTGGGATTTTACTGAGGGGCATGGGAGGGGCCCAGGAGAGAGGAGATGACTTGGGTAGGTCTTCATGCCTGTGCTGAATCCCAGAACTTCTAAGCAGGTAGGGCCTGCAGAGGCCATGCAGGGTAGGGGGAGGGGACAGGCCCAGTGATCTGTGGAGTGCCGGAGGATGGTGAAAGAGCCTCCGGGCCCTTGTACATAGTGCACTTGGTCCAGGCCCCTGACTGCAGTACTGCCTGTACTGCTCTGAGTAGAGATAAAAGAGACAGCTTGGCAAGAGTGAGAGTAGCAGACTTTACTGTTCATCTGTACCAGAGCATGTTCTGGACACCACTTTCTTCTAGCAAAAACAAAATGCATTACACAGAATGGTTATCTATCTGTAAAAAATACTCGTGTCAATATATTCTCATTGATTCTACTAAGCATTGTGCTTCCTTTTCAACACAGGACAGATACCTCTTCAGAATTATTTAATGTAGGATTACAGGAAGAAAACAACCTGTAGTTAAACCATTTAATTAGATCTGTTTGCAATCATAAAATATAGTGTTACTAAGACACTGCAGAACACTGGAGCTATTTTCAATGCTCAATCCATTGCTATGTTAGCAACAAAAATCACAAGCTGATAATTAGGGCTACTAAAGTCTAATTTGTGGCAATAAGGTGATTTCCACAGCTGGGGCCCCATGATCATTGTCAGGACTGTTCCTGGTAGTATAACCTGTTACATGCCATGGTGAAAACATGACCATGGCGTGTTACAAAACAAATTAACTTTTTTACCTCATTGGCAACACAATTTCTGGTGCTGAGGTGTTTTCATGGCAGCCAGGGTCCTTAAGAAAACCCACAAGTTATCTGTGGATATGCCTGAATATGCATAATTAGTTATTAGTAGTGCACTTTATTATATAAACGATTAGGAGATCACCGGTGAAAGTCCCCTAGAAGGACTTGTTAAAAAGTAAAAACAGAAAGTTTAATAAAATAATAATAAATAAATAAACCCCCCCCCCCCCCCCCAAAAAAAAAAAAAAAAAATAACATCTATAAATTCTCCATTTAAATTACAAGTTACTATAAAACATAAAATCACTTACAAATTTGGTGTAGTCATGTCCATAACAACCCAAAATTCACAGTGAATGCTGAATATATATATATATATATATATATATATATATATATTAGCCTCCCCTCAAAAAAGTATTATTATAATTTTATCTATAAGTTACATGAACCCCAAATTGTAAAGTGTAAAAAAGTACAAAAAAAGATACAACTCTTGGAATGGAACAATGAAAAACATGAAGAAAACTGAGCATTAAAAAGGTTATCTACCATAAGGTGATTTTAGTATGTACCTGGCAGACGGTAATGGACATGCTTAGGAAGGATCTGCACTTGTCTTGGGGCTAAATGGCTATGTTGTGAGATTACCATAACACTGTAGATAGCTTTTTGTGAACTGGTATTTCCTGTTTGAGCTTTCTTCTTTGCCTACAAATCCCATAATTCCATTTTCCTCCCTCCCACACATCAGCCACCCCACCCATTGAAACATAAATGAGCTGCATTCATTCAAAAGACCTGTGGTTTTCAATCAGGGTGCCTACAGCTGTTGCATTAGTTGCAGATTGATCTCTCTCCCACCAAGCGATCGCTCCACCCATTGAAGCAGACAGGCTCCCTGTCATCAGCTGACTAGTGAGTCAGGTCTCGGCCGCATTGCAACCTAGGAAAAATCTGAGACAACAGTCATTTTATATGCTGTTAAAATTTAATATTGGGGTGAAAATCACAAAAGAATTGTGACAAAACCGTCACAAACAGGTACAGACACTATATTATGAACTACACTAACTTTACAGCCCATGTACCATGATCTCCAGGCTGGCAGGCTGGAAGCTTGGAGCTTCCGCATTTGTGATGTCATGCCATGCCCCCTCCATTCATGTCTATGGGAGGGGGAATTATGGCTAGTACATAGCCATCATGTCTCCTCCCCTAGACATGAATGGAGGGGGCATGGTGGCGGGTCGCTCCATGCACTGATGACTGGGGTGCTGCGCAAGAGATCGCGGGGTGCATTGGATGAGGGATAACATGTTTTTAAAGTACACCCTTTAATGTCCAAATTTACTTGGTTAATATGGGGGTTTTTATAAAGCAAAATACCCTATGGGAAACATATTTAAACTTAAACCATAGAGGTTGTTACATAAATAAGTTATATTGCACCATACACAGAAATATGATATTCTGTTTCATTACTTCCAAAAAAGTATCCTTTTGTAGAAAAGACAAGAATAACAGAAATAAAGGAAACACTCTTTTTAAGTGATGTTCATAAAGTATAATTAGATGGGTATAATAACTCTGTCAGCAGATCTACTGACATGGCTAATGGTAGCAACAGTTAAAATAGATGTAAATTATTCACGTTGTTGATGTCTTCCACTTCCTTCTCCAGCATTTCAATGCACTGCAACTGCAGTATAAGCTATTTAAGATGCAGCAAAGATGATGTGTGGACTGGAAGTACTGTGAATGGTGTGAACATACTTATGTGTACAATGTTAAAATAAAATATTAAATAAAAAAAAGGGAGGGGGGGGGTTCTGGGAGAAAGAAAAGTAATACTTTTTCCCACTTCCAGAATTCCACTTCTTCCTCCCTCTTATCTAGGAAGGGGAGTTGGGTACTGTTTTATGATCCCTGCATGCTGGCAAAACCATACTCACATGCAATAACTTTGACAATGACAATGTTGTATGACAATATTGTTGCAATATTGGCAACATCATGCGTGTGGTCATTGGTCATCGCATGTGGATGTAGTGGTACCCGCCTCTTCTCCTGTCTTGGAAGTTATATTTTTGAGATGAGAAGGAGGTGAAAGTGGAGTACTGATAAAAGTGACATTTTTCCTCTAGCCTGATAACACCTTTAATATACACTGATCAGCCATAAAATCTTTACTTAATATTGCCTAATATTGTGTAGGTCCCCTTGGACTTCCTAAACACCTTTAACCCCACTAATCCATGAACTCTACAAGGCCTCTGAAGTTAGCTTGCCATACTTGTCAACTAGACTTTAGCAGCTGATCCGTAAAAGTAAGTCCCCAGGGCAAAGGACTTGTTTTCTAGAATATCCCACAGATGCTTGATCAGATTGACATGGGGAGTTGGAGTCCAGGTCAACAACTTGAACTCTTTGTCAAGCTGCCCAAACTATTCCTGAATGATATTTTCAGTTTGATAGAGGGCATTACCCTGATAGAGGAAACCACTGCTCTTAGGGAAAACCATTGTCATGATAAAGTATATACAATCTGCACCCATATTAAGAGATGGTATGTGGTAAAGTAACATTCACACAAATGATAAGAAACATGGATTCCCAGCAAAACATTTCCCCTACTGGCTTGCTTTCTCTTCACTCCTTTATACTCGATTCTTTGGATAGGAGGAGGAGAAGATGCAAGCCCTAATGCCACTATGATCCTGGCAAATGTATCCCAAATTGAGTGTATAAAAACCATGAATGCTGGTTTGGCATAGGTATGTAAATATTTCAAAAAATCTAACTCTTTTTTTTATGATAACTAATATGTCAATTTACTTGTCACATGCACGGACCAAATCTCTATCAATGATCATCCATATCGGCATAAATCATGGACAGTGAATGCAGCTTAAACAACAGTAGATAGTAATCACACAGGTGCCAACTGGCTACATAGTTACCAAAAAACGCATGTAATATATAATCCCCCAAATACACTGTACTACTTTGAAGGGGTTATCCAGGGAAAAACTTTATATATATATATATATATATATATATATATATATATATATATATATATATATATGTATATATATATATATATATATATATATATATATATATATATCAGCTGGCTCCCGAAAGTTAAACAGATTTGTAAATTACTTCTATTAAAAAACCTAATTATTTCAGTACTTATGAGCTGCTGAAGTTGAGTTGTTCTTTTCTGTCTAAGTGCTCTCTGATGATACCTGTCTCCTGAACTGTCCAGAGTAGAAGCAAATTCCCATAATAAACCTCTTCTCTGCAGTACCCGAGACAAGCAGAGATGTCAGCAAAGAGCACTGGTGCCAGACAGAAAAGAACAACTCAACTTCAGCAGCTGATAATTATTGGAAGGATTAAGATGGTTCTTGATAGTATACAAACATACCAACGCCTTTCATGCCCCAAATTCTTCAGGGGATTATAGGGGACTTTGTTCCACAAGACACATAGCCGATTGATAAAGCTACAATGGCTGATGGGTGCACATATACACACACTGTCATATTGTCATGGCCCTCTGACAGTGTGTGGATATGTGCACCTACTGCAGCTACATTAGATGTCATGATCAGTATTATTCTTGGCATCTGAAGGGATAATGGTGGACATTCAGCGTGATGAAGTCCCGGCTGCTGTCAGCCATCTACAAAGCAAATGCAGCTCCTGCACTTATATCATAGATTTTATACGACATGCACATGGTTATTTGTCTGATAGTTTCTATGTGAAAAGAGTGTGCTGTTTTTCCACATATGGGATGATGGAGATGTTCTCTCCTAAAAGTGTTGCTGTCAGTAGATGAATGACCTTCTGTCAGTAGATGAATGACCATCCATTTAATACATGAATGGTTTTATCAGATGCTCTTACTAAGCAGTTTTCCATATTAGCTTATAAAGGGGGATCCTAAACGGGTGGCTACTAGAGATTTGATTAGAAACCCCTGAAATGCATTCATGCTATTATGGTCTTTCTATCTTTCACATGTATTTAAGATCTTTCATGGTCTCATATGACTCATTTCATATGAGAAGAACAAAAACAATGAATGGAGCAGGCAGATCCTCTTTACAAAGGACACCAATAAAGCCTAATGGACCCCATTGACTTGGGGTCCACTGAATTTCCAGCATGGTGTACACCATTTGACTGGATTTGACCAGACATTAAAATAGTGCTTGCTACATTTGTCTGGTATTTTGGACAGATTCTGTAAAATGGTTGCCCCCAATGAAACCTTCAACCAAGATGTGAACAGAGCCTTAGACTTTAGTTTATCTGAGTATCTTAAACCATTAAGAATCTGTATCGCTGTTGAATATGACAAAAACAAGTAAAGTTCAAGTAACAAAAAACAAATGATAGATTTGAACTTAATAATAGTGCTACTTCTTAAAGGTCTTTGCATCATCTTAACTGGTGTTAACAAATGACGAATAAGATAGAATATTGGCAGTTACAAGTCCCAGAGTGATGTGTCTTGTTATACTTTCACCACGCATATCACCAACAATGCTTGTTTGCTCACAAGGTCATCCTGGCAATTCATCTATCTAATTAACTTCCTGACTTCTAGGAGTCTTGTTATTGATTGAGTATATCTTCAGGAATCACTCTTGAAAAGCCTTCTCACCTGCATTATAAATAACTTAAATGATGCTGGAAGTGAAGAGGGGAGTGTATTTGAGGCCTAGAGACTTCTGACCTACTGTTTATACTGTTATCCTCAGACAGTCTGTCAATTTTCGTGATGGAATAACACGAGGTTGTCATCCGTGGGTGGTATATTTGACCTTTAGATATGTCATATATTTTTTACTATATGATTGCAAGAAATGTTGACTACCATATTATACAAAATAAAGTCATTTAACATAACAACTTTTACATCCGAGAAAATATTATTTATCCCTAAATGACATTCAAAAAATAGTTAAAATAGTTTAATGTGTGCAATGATTTAGATAACTTTAATCCTCCAGGCTGGGTTCACACAAAATTAGGCCTTAAATAGTTTATAAAAAATGGCAGTATTTTTAAACCAATAAGGTACACAATAGTCTATGTAAAAGCAGCCGCCAGTGCACACACTGTTTAAAAGAACGTCTGTAATTCCAATAGTTTTAAAACATTGTATGCACTGACGGCAGCTTTTACATAGTGCACTTTACTAGAATAAAATTATTTTACAGCAGTTATTTGCTTTTAATTTTACCGTGTGTGAACGCAGCATTAAAATCTTGTATATTGTATTATCTCGTATTATATATAGTTAGATAATTATTTAGTCTGATAATAGTCATATCCGTTAACAGACAGGCACTTCTATGGTCAGCATGGACTCGATTGTCAGCTAATGACTACACTCGGGTCATTTTCTGTCTCACGCGGAAAATCGTGGTATGTCGTGAATTTCAGTCCAAGTCAAAAGTCGGATGGGCTGGTAAAATGACTCCAATGTAGTCACCAGCTGACTACAATCGGGTCCATGCGGGCCATAGAAGTTATTGCGTCTGTGTCTGTCCATGCACAGACACGATTGCACTTTAGAAATCATATCTGTGCCACAGAGACACAAATCATGATGTGAATGCGGCCAAATAGGTCAGACCTCTGACGAATGGTAATATCCCTGATACGATTAAGGGTGTATTGTTTTTTTTAATTAGTTTTATTAAAAATTATATATACTTTAGCGGTTTGTATTAGTATTGCTAATGTGCAGCGCTGTTTAGTGCCCTTAAAGCAACAGGCTGGGATGGCTGGAGAAGCATACTCCTGAGATAAGGCTGATGTGGATGTGAGTAGAGTGGTGTGCACTTATCGCATGTTCCTATACCTCTAGGGTGAAGTGACTGTTTAACGGTGACGGTAGATATGCTTAAATGAGGGGTGATTATATAGTAATCTTGTTTGCTGGTTTGAATTTACAGTCCATAGGCATATATTGCCATTTTCCTTTTTTTTGTTTTGTCTTGAACAGTTGATAGATAAGACACCATTCAAATTGTGGGAACTCAGAGCTCAACCTTGCTCTCCCTAAGGAACAACCTTTGAACAGGTCACAGAATATGCCTAGTAAACATTCCTGTTCCAGTGAATAAGGACAGGAACAGTTTATTGTGCCTATATCAATGAGGCATGCTCTAAAGCTTGTCTCTAAATGCTAATAAAAGCAGCTCCGACTATTTAGCTGCCACTATTGGTTTGAAGTGGACTTGTTGTT
>NW_026610347.1:0-11000 GCF_029499605.1 Hyla sarda | reverse complement strand
TCATACCTGGATCTCAGGCACTGAGCAATCATTCGGCGTTCGGACAGTGATCAAGTTGAACGCTGCATCTAAAGGGTTAATAGCGCGCGAAACCACGATCAGTGCTGCTCGCTATTAGCCTCGGCTCCCGGCTGTTGTTAGGGGCCTGGCCCGATCCGCTATGACGCTGGGCCACGGCGTGGCCCCGCATTATAGAAAGGTGGTGGGCGGAGGGCGTATAGGTATGCCCTCCGTCCCCAACAGGTTAAAGGAGATCTTTAGTGCTTATAACTTATACCCCAACCTAAGGATAGGGGATGAGTTATAAATCGCGGGGGGGTCGGAGCACTGGGGCCCCCCGCGATCTCCTGTATGGGGCCGTGGCAATGAACAGGAAAGGGGGCATTCTGTTCCCGCATGACGCGGCAGCCGGCACGCCCTTCCATGACTCCCATAGAAATACATGGAGGGGCGTGCCCACTGCCGCGTCAAGCGGGGACGGAACGCCCCCTTTCCTGTACATAACTGTGGCCCCGTACAGAAGATGGCGGGGGGCCCGATCGCTCGTACCCCCCCCGTGATCTATAACTTATATCCTATCCTTAGGATGGGGGATAAGTTATAAGCACTACAGATCTTCTTTAAATGTGAGTGCAGGTGCAGTGACCATGCCGGCGTATAAGATGACTTGGCGTATAAGACGACCCCCAACTTTGCCGTGCTGGGAGTTGTAGTTTCACAACAGCTGGAGGCACCCTGGTTTTTAGTATACAGTATTAGTTTTTACTTGCTCTGGCCGGCCCCCGCCCGCAGCTACACACAGGAGCCCGCCCGGGCAGATAGTCAGAAGTTTTCCTATCCCGGACCTCAATACCCGGCGTATAAGACGACCCCCGGCTTTTCAGAAGAAAATTTGGGGTTAAAAAGTCGTCTTATACGCCGGGAAATACGGTATTTATATATTTTTAACCCCTTCAGGACAGGTTTTTTCATTTTTGCACTTAGTTTTTTCCTCCTCACCTTCTTAAAATCAAAACACTTTCAATTTTTTTTTTTTTTAAATACATTTTATTCCAAAAGTATGCAATATACAATATACAGATCTGGATGACCGCATCCAACATCAAGCAGAATTAGCTGACATGGTAATCTATAGTAGTTACAAAAACCCCTGACATAGGATATAGGCATGCATATCTTCTGGTATTTTACATACATTATAGGAAAGAAATAAGAGGCAGATGTGCAAAAATGTACATAAACCATGGAATAAAAGCAACATTAAACAAAATAAAACCAAATAACCTTCCCATTGCGGTGTGGTCAGAATAAGAGAAAAAGAAAAAGACTGTTACACTATGCAAGACCTCGAGTGACCCATTGTATTGCGAGAACTTCTAGCAACCTATTAAACGCCATTGCTCGTTCATCGTCTGTCTCCGTACCCCTTGGCAAAAATGGAAACAGAAACAACTATTACCAAAGCTCAAAGAGCTCACTCAAAGAAGGTCTTAGGATCAGATTAGTCTGGTAATTTAAGGTTTCCCAAAGAGTTCTTCAGATTTTCCAAGCTATACCAAGAGGTAGATTTAAAATGGCCCACTATTCTATAACGTTCCCCAACGTCAGAGAGGTAGTGAAGGTAAGCCCTCCACTTTTGAAAAAAGGATTTGGCATGTAATTCTGAATTACGTATGGCTAACAGCATTTCTTTATGTAAAACTGAATGGAACTCAGACTTAACAACGTCTAAGTGCGGTACCGATGGCACCAACCAGTGACGTAGCAGGCATTGTTTTACAACCAGGAATAACAGATGAATACCTTTAGACAACCCTCCACGGTCAGGGGGGTCCGACTCCCGGACAGGTAAATAATGGAACAAATACGGTTCTGGAGATAGTGGTAAAGAGCGGCCCCAGATTTGCAATAGTAAGTCCCGAACTTCATCCCACAAAACCCCAACCTGAGGGCAGTCCCACAAACAGTGCCATAGATCTGCTCCGAAAAGCTGACATTTCGGACAATGGGTAAGATAAGGGGGAGGGGGGGTCCCACCATGCCACTTAAATGCATATGTTGCTTTGTGTACTACCCTCCAGTGTATTTCTCTCAACTGTGCATTCGGAGTAGCCCCAGCCACCGCAGTCAAACCGTCTTTCATATGTGCTTGTATGTCTGTGCCATCCAAATGAGCTGACCATTTGATGAGTGCCCTTGCCGCCGCTCCCTTTAACGCTACATCCCTGATGGTTGCGTAGATGAACGAAAGGTTATAGTGTGTCGCCCCGGCACCCATCAACCTGTCAAAGTCATTTCGTCGTTCCACCACCGTATATCCCCGTACCAAGGCACCAAAATAAGAACAGAACTGATTGTACAGCCACCGGTGAGAGGACGGTAGGTCATATTTAGTCCTGAAATCTTCCCAGCCTAGGAACATTCCACTGACCTCGTCTAGAAAATCTTTAAAGGATAGAATGTTTTTAGATTTCCACAATCTACCAATTGGGTTTCTAGCACAGTGCTGCAAAGCGGGTGTGTGCCATAACTGGTAAAACTTTGATAAACACCACGGTAGCCCGTAGAGTTTGCGGACTGTTTTCCAAGTGGCTAGGGTGTCACTAAACAACACATTGGTACGTATGGCACGGGGCAAATCTTTATACGAGAGATGAAAAAGCGTTTGTAGCGACCCTAATGTACAGAGCTGTAGCTCCAGAGTTGTATTAGAAAAATATGAAGTAGTATGGGCCCAGTCTCTCACATGTCTTAAAAGTGCTGCAAGGTTATAGAATCGCACATTGGGTACCTGCAATCCTCCATCACTCCTACTCAAACACAGTGTGTCATATGCCACTCTAGGTCGTTTTCCGGCCCATATAAATTTAGTGAAGCTGCCGTGAATGCGTTTAACATCTGCATGGCGTAAAAGTAAAGGAATCGTTTGCAGGGGATACAACAATTTTGGGAAAGACACCATTTTAATGAGATGGACCCTACCCGATAAAGACAGAGGAAGAGACACCCAACGGTCCAATTCTTTCTCTAGTTTCGCTATTAAGGGCGGATAATTAAGATTATATAGAGACAAAGGTGTACGCCCTATCTTTATGCCCAAGTAAGTGAGGTATTGTTTAGCTATCTGGACAGAGGGAACTGACAACGGTGTTGGTGAGGGGTGACCCAGATATAACAGCTGACATTTATCTATGTTGACCTTGTAACCTGAGAAAGAGCTAAATAAAGAAAGCACATCAAAGACCCTACCAAGCTGTGCAGAGGGATCCTGTAAGTACAATAAAGTGTCGTCAGCAAAGCAGCTTATTTTAATTTCAGATGCGCCCACCTTTATACCCTGATATACAGACATCTGCAGGAAGTACTGGGCCAGGGGTTCTAAAGCTAAATTAAATAACAGGGGTGACAAAGGGCAACCCTGCCTAGTCCCCTGATGGAGAGGGAAGGGAGCCGAAAGATATCCCGGTATATGTACTCGGGACAACGGGGCGCTATAGAGAGCTGACAAATACGTTCGGAAGGGTCCCACTATATTCGCCCTTGAAAGGACCATATCCAGCCAGGCCCAGTCAACGTTATCGAAAGCCTTTTCGGCGTCTAAGGCCAAGAGAGCCGGGGCCTGGCCGGAATATGACCCACAGTTGACCGCTCCCTGTACTGCTAGTACTGTTCGGATGTTAGATACCGCCGCCCTACCCCTTACGAAACCAACCTGATGTGGGCCTATCAGGCGGGGCATCAAAGTGGCAAGTCTATCTGCGTATATCTTTGACAATATTTTGACATCAACATTTATCAATGAGATGGGGCGGTAGCCCCCTGGAGAGTTGGGATCCTTACCCTGTTTATGTAATACCTTAATGTGCGCCATGTTACCAGATTGTGGGAGGGATCCTGTTGCTAGAATATTAGTGTATACTGTCTTTAAGGTAGGGCTAAGTTTATCTTTTAGTAATTTGAAAAATTCCCCTGTATATCCATCAGGACCTGGCGCCTTATTGTTTTTTAGTGAGTTAATAATTCCTATTATCTCTTCAGATGTAATCGGGGCATTAAGAATATCTCTGTCTTCATCAGACAAAGATGGCATAGAAATGGCATCTAGGAATTTCAATCCCGCTTCTCCATTTAAGTGTCTTTTAGCGTAAAGATCCCGATAAAATTGTTTAAAAATATCAACAACTTTCTTGGGATGTTTATGTAGTATCCCCTGCCCGTCTTTCAATGGTCTAATCGGCTCCATCAGCCTTTGTCCCCTCGCCAAATTAGCCAAGAGTCGCCCGGATTTGTTCCCGTGTCTGTAGAACTCCGCCTGGAATCTGTCTCTATGGTAAGTGTCCACCGCCGCCTGAGCTGTCTCAAAAGTACGCTGAGCCTCCACCCAAGCCCTTTTAGTTTCGTCAGATGGAGAAGTCAGGAAAGTAGTATACGCCTTTCTCAAGTCAGATGTCAGGGTGTCATATTTTTCCTTGGCCTTCTTTTTATGATATGAGACATGAGCTATTATATTACCCCGGAGCACCGCTTTCCCCGCTTCCCAGAAGAGGAAGGGGTCAGAGACATGCTCTGAATTATTCAATGAGTATTCCTCCCACCAATGTCCCAACAATTGCGTGAAAAATTCGTCTTTCGACAAATAAGTAGGGAATCTCCACACTACATCCGAACCCGGGGGTAATGTCGGTGCTAGTTCCACTCCTACCGGTGCGTGGTCAGAGATAACCAAATCATAGATGTGATCTCGTGTCACCTTCGAGAGTAAAGAGTGCGATACCAAGAAATAATCTAACCTGGACCACGACCGATGGGAATGGGAGTAGTGTGTGTATTCTCGTTCCGTCGGGTTATGGTGTCTCCAAGAGTCATACATCCCCGTCACGTCAAGAAAAGATTGTAGGTAAGTCTCATCCTGTATTGAGGTAATAAGGTTAGTACGTTTTCGATCCTCCTGCGTATGTAATACAGTATTGAAGTCTCCCCCTATAATGATATTAGGTTCTAAATCCCCCTGAACGCGTGTGGCAAGGGCATCAAAATAAGAGGATTTGTGCACCTGAGGGCCATACACATTATACACGCTAAATTTTGTCTCCCCCTCCCCCAATAACAAGTGTTGCAACATGCCCTCCCCATCTTCCCGGTGTGACAGTATGGATTGGGCTTTGTTCCTATGTACCAAAATTATCACACCTCCCTTTCTACCTACTGCCGGTGATCCCAAGACCGCCCCCACCCACCTCTTTTTAAGTCTAAAAAAATCTTCCTTTAATAAGTGGGTTTCTTGCAACAGGGCCACATCTGCTTTCAGTTTCTGTAAATGTCTGAGCACTAAGGAACGTTTCCCTGGAGACCTCAAACCCTTCACATTCCACGTAATAAATTTCATGTTACGATAACAATGGTCACATGGATGTACATGCAGGTCCAAAAAAGCATATTCAGCATTAGAGTGGGCATAAGAGAACTCAGAACCTGGAAAAGTGACACAGTAGGAATGAACACCACCTCATGGGAAGTAAACCATAGAAATACTAGCATAAACAACTGAGAAAAACTCCCCCATACCCCCTCCCCCTCTAAACAAGTGGGAATCCCACTCCCCAGCAGGTAACAGGTAATCAAGACTTCACTTTTTTCGCGGATGTCCACTGGGATCCCGCTTTCCCAGTGTGCACTACCATCATAGCCGGACATCCGTACCCAGTGTGCAACCAACCTTCCCCCGACCATTTGAGTAAGGTGAGACCAGCATTAGGTAGAAAGTGGTTATAGAAACAAGGAATCAAATTTTAGTTAGTAAACAGAGAGACAAAAAAGGATGAGAAAAAAGGCAGCCAAATTACGGAAACATGAGGAAAACATGAGAGATCCCCCACGATAAACCCCAGAGAAGGAGTATAGCAAAAGAAAGATGAGAAAGAAAGACGTGGGAAGAAGAACTAGGAGATATAAAATATAATAGGAACAGAGTTCGTTTTCCCCGTTCTACGCATGATGGCAATCCTACATATCAGACATCACACTAGTGCGGAGTCCCCACACGTCCCCACCAAAAGTCCTCCAGGGGTAGTTTGCCTGGCACAATCTGAGGCCAAAATAAAAAGAAGAGAGAAAAAAAAGAAAACAAAAATCCAACTGTCAGACTCCATGCAGTCCAGGAAAATATCAAGTGCCTCAGTCCTCCTACGTGAGAGAACAAAAAAAAAAAAAAAAAAAAAAAAAAAAGGTGCGAATCACTGGAAGTGAGGGGCTGAAGAATCTTCAAAATCTATGATCCATCACGGAAGAGAAACAGTAGACCATCTCACTCCATCATAGTGACCGGCTGTGGCGGGCTTGTGTGACGTCGTCTCTTGTTATGTTCCGTGGCAGTATTAGCCTCCACCGCCGCTCTCAAAGCTAGCACCGCTTGAGCCTCCTCAGGTGTGCGGTAGGTGTCAGTAGAGCCATCTGGTTTGAAAATGCGTAATGTGGCTGGATACTGTAAGACAAATTTTCGTTGCTGAGCAATCAGCTGGGAACAAATGGGTGCAAAAGCCTTTCTTCGCTTAGCCACCTCGGCCGAGAAATCATTGAAGAGGAGGACACGGTGCCCTCTTATGAGCAGCGATGAGGTCATCTTCTTGTAGGTAGACAAAATGAGTGCTTTGTCTGCATAGTTGAGATATTTGGCAATGGCTTGTCTCGGCCGGCCAGCATCAGAGGAGGACGCAGTAACGCCCTGCGATTTCTGTGGCCCCAATCTATGTGCTCTTTCAACAGCATACTTTGTGTTCAGTCCCAACGCCCGAGGTAACTCCTCGGCATATATAGATAGCAGCTGGTGTGCTGGGATTGTTTCAGGTAAGCCCACCAATCTCAGATTGCTCCTTCTGGAACGATTTTCTAGGTCATCTGTCTTTTCTTGTAGGGCTTTAGTGAGTTTCAATGACTGTTGGAGCTGCTGTTTAGTGGACATTATTTCCTCCTCTACTACACTCAGTCGTTCCTCCAACTCTGCTATCTGCCCAGTATGGAGCGCCACCTCCCCTTGTACAGTGGAGAGCGCTGCAGCGATGGTGCCTTCCAGCTGCTGTTTTATGTCAGGTAATATAATCTTCGCCACCTCTGCTGCCATTAGTGTGGCCAGTGTTTTAAAAGACATAGGCAGTCCAGGTATGAGCAGTTCATCTGTACCTGAGTCCTTAAAAGGTGTCATCTCTCCTGTCTTCTGTGCGGCCTCGCCTGTGGCGCGAACCTCCGCCATCTTGCCGACACTCGTCTCCCCTTGCTGCTGCGATGTGTTATCTGCACGCTGGCCGCGTCCGTCCCCGCTCCGGTGTAAAAATTTGTCCATCCGGACCTCTGGGCGTTCCGGAATCTGTTGAGTACGGGTAAGGACCCGAGAATGCTGATAATAGCAGCGGGGGACGGCTGAACAGTCGCGGTCGGTACGGAGCTCAGTCGCTTTGCTCCCTACATCCGCGCGCCGGAACCGGAAGTCAAAACACTTTCAATTTTCTACATACAGACTCCTATAAGGGCTGTTTTTTTGTGCCACCTATTGTACTTTGTAATGACATCAATCATTTCACCACAAAATCTACGGCAAAACTAGGGGGAAAAAAAAAAACTCGATTCTGATTTTTTTTTTTTTAGGGGGTTCAGATTCTACACAGTGCACTTTTCGGTAAAAATTACACCTTATATATATTCTGTAGATCCATACGATTAAATTGATACACAGCTTATTAAGGTTTGATTTTGTTTTACTTCTGTTAAAAAAAAATTATTACTTTTACACCAAAATTAGTACGTTTAAAATTGTCCTCTTCTGACCTCTATAACTTTTTTTTTATTTTTCCGTATACAGCAAACAATTAGCCCTCATACAGTTTAAAACATACTTATATTGTTCAAAAAGTTAGATTTTTTTTTGAAGCAGTACAAAAAGAGTAAAGCGTTTACCCAAGCATTGACCCGCAGTATAAAAAGAACATGTCAGTGAATAAAAACGAAAACCCTCAAAAGTTGCCAAATTGTGGTTTTCTTTTCAATTTCCAGCCGTAAATAATATATATATATTTTTTTATAGTACCGTACATTTTATGTTACCGTACATTACAAAGTACAGTTGGTCGCAAAATAAACAACAACTCATATTGGTCTTTGGGTGGAAAATTAAAAGATTTATGGCTCTTAGAAGGGAAGGAGGAAAAAATGAAAAATGTAAAAATGAAAATGTCCTTTGTCCTCAAGACCAAAAAGGGCTGTAACCCTGAAGGGGTTAAAACTGTAATCTTCATATCCTTTGTAAACCCCCAGTATAACTGTACATAGTGTAAGTAAAGTACAGTACAGCCATTACAATGGATACACATACACGTGATGTCATCTGCTGTGACATCACACATCAAAGAGACTTTCTCCAGGGTAGAATCCAATCCCTAACACTTATTTCCTCGGTTCGGCGGGTGAACACGTTCTCCTACTAGACCTGCGCTTATTTTGCAAATTGAAGAGAATTTTGTCTATTTAGGCAAAAGGATCCTGTAGGGACGGCGACCATGAAGCTAAGAGGTAGGAATAATGAAAACTTCCTAAATTTCTGTTTAAAAATGGATTTAACATGAATGTATTAGTGTAAAGTTAATATAGTAGAGTTCTGAATGCTTGGAGCGGGTGGTGGGGGTCATGACATCACAGCCACGCCCCCTCAATGTAAGTCTATGGGAGGGGGTGTGGCATGATGTCACGAGGGGCGTGGCTGTGACGTTACGACCCTGTCACCCAGTGTTCTGAACAAAGGCTAGGTGCTGCACAGAGATCACTGGGGTCCCAGCTGCGGGACCCCGGCGATCAGACATCTTATCCCCTATCCTTTACATAGGGGATAAGATGTCTAGGGGCAGAGTACCCTTTTAAGTCTCTTACAGCAATTGGGTAAAGGTTTACTCCTGTGAGATAAATGATTTTGTGTGAACACACACATATCTATCTATATATATATATATATATATATTCATAAATAAATGAATATAGGTCTAATATATTGTATGCTTTTGCTATTTTGCAGATATCCCAGTTCTATCGGTGCCTGTCGTGTGTCTCATACATTACGTGACGAGTTTCCTTTGGCGGTATACTAACCTATATCATTATAAGGTCACTCCACCATATTATGAGATCCATAAAATACCTGGGAAGAAGATTAAGCAACGTGGTCAGCGAGCAGATGTGGCTATTGACATGGCTTTAGGTGACAATTCAGACCCACATGAATCCAGGCACAGCGATCATGTGACAGTCACCATGGCGGATAACCAGATGGATTTACCAACAACCTCTGAAGATGCCTCGGAGCCCAAAGTGTCTTGGCTGCAGCGGACTTGGCAATATGCTAAAAGCAAACTGAAGTGGCCCCATTATGTATCCAATGTTTGGGTTGGAGCATGGGCCATGGCCAAATGGACAGTAACCGGCATGATGACCACATTCAAGATGCCATTTTACTTCCTACATACACAGCTAAGAAGTATTACAGCAAAGGCCATTGACGATCAATGTGAACCAGTTTAACAAGATGCTGATTGGGTCACACAAGGTCTGCATATGGTTGGGGGTGGGGGTGGGGAGGAGCCCGAAATGCAGCCACCTCCACGTGGTGGGCTCTGGGTCACTTGATACATTAACAAGTGAGCGAGGAGCTGCATAATTCAAGGCACATTTCCCATATTGGACATACAGCTTGTAATAGAGACAGAAGATATTGTCCACATGGATTTTGCACATAAGTGGGAAAACAAGCCCCCCTATTGGATAATTAAGGAATCAGAGATCTGTAGAAGGGGAGAGGTGGATTCCCAGGAATGGAGGATGACAATATAACTCTAGCAGAATATCTCTGGATAAGTGGATATGGTAGAAACAATATCATTATTTTAATTACTATTATTATTATTATTAACCCCTTAACTCTTTAAGGACCCAGGGCGTATGGATACACCCTGGGTTTTTGATCGTTAAGTACCCAGGGCGTATACATACGCCCATGGGAATTTAAGTCCCCGCCGCGCACCGGTTGGGGACTGAACCGGGATGCCTCCTGAAATCATTCAGCAGGCATCCCATGCAACATGTCGCCAATTCTGGGTCATACGGGTCTATGGTGACCCGGAATATAAGGGGGATATCGGTTGTCCGAGACACCCACGATCCCCCTGAAGGGATAGGAGTGAGGTGGCAGGGGTGCCACCCCTCCTATCCCTACTATTGGTCATCAAGAAGCGACAACCAATAGCAAATCGGGGGCGGGGGGTTAACTTTTGGTTTCCCTGTTCTGCCCACCCACAGTAGGCTGGGCAGAATGGGGAAACTGACAGGGACCGCTGCCGAAGTTTAATTACTCATGGGCGGCGGTAGCAGGCGGCAATCGATGGGGTGATCGGCGGCAGAAGAGGAGAACGACGATGCGGCTCCTTGGATCCTACAGAAGCTGGTGAGTTGCCTGGCAACATCTGGAGGTCTACAGTCTGAGACCACTATACAGTGGTCTCTAAACTGGAGCCCTCCAGATGTTGCAAAACTACAACTCCTAGCATGCCTACACAGCAGTTTGCTGTCTGGGCATGCTGGGATATCTAGTTTTGCAACATCTGGAGGGCCTCAGTTTGGAGATCACTGTACAGCGATCTCTTAAACTGTGACCCTCCAGCTGTTGCAAAACTACAAATCCCAGCATGCCCTTTGGTGATCAGTACATGCTGGGAATCGTAGTTTTGCAAAAGCTGGAGGCACACTGTTTGGAAAGTACTGAGTCAGGTCACAGAACCTAACTGAAGGTTTTCCAACCAGTGTGCCTCCAGCTATTGCTAAAGTACATCTCCCAGCATGCATGGTCTGTCAGTGCATGCTGGGAGTTGTAGTTTTGAAACAGCTGGAGGTTTGCCTCCCCATGTGAATGTACAGGGTACATTCACATGGGCGAGTTTACAGTGAATTTTCTGCTTCAAGTTTGAGCT
>NW_026610346.1:0-11000 GCF_029499605.1 Hyla sarda | reverse complement strand
GAATCACTGGCGTAGAATACCCCTATGTCCACCCCTAAGCAATCCCTAATTTAGGCCTCAAATGCGCATGGCGCTCTCACTTTGGAGCCCTGTCGTATTTCAAGGCAACAGTTAAGGGTCACATATGGGGTATCGCCGTACTTGGGAGAAATTGGGTTACAAATTTTGGGGGGTATTTTCTGCTTTTACCCTTTTTAAAAATGTAAAATTTTTGGGAAAACAAGCATTTTAGGTAAAAAAAAATATTTTTTTTTTACATATGCAAAAGTCGTGAAACACCTGTGGGGTATAAAGGTTCACTTAACCCCTTGTTACGTTCCCCGAGGGGTCTAGTTTCCAAAATGGTATGCCATGTGGGGGGTTTTTTGCTGTCCTGGCACCATAGGGGCTTCCTAAATGCGGCATGCCCCCAGAGAAAAATTTGCGTTCAAAAAGCCAAATGTGACTCCTTCTCTTCCGAGACCTGTAGTGCGCCAGCAGAGCACTTTTCACCCCCATATGGGGTGTTTTCTGAATCGGGAGAAATTGGGCTTCAAATTTTTAGGGGTGTTTTCTGCTATTACCCTTTTTAAAAATAAAAAATTTTCGGGAAAACAAGCATTTTAGGTAAAAAATTTATTTTATTTTTTTACATTTGCAAAAGTCGTGAAACACCTGTGGGGTATTAAGGTTCACTTTATCCCATGTTACATTCCCCGAGGGGTCTAGTTTCCAAAATGGTATGCCATGTGTTTTTTTTTTTTGCTGTTCTGGCACCATAAGGGCTTCCTAAAGGTAACATGCCCCCCAAAAACCATTTCAGAAAAACGTACTCTCCAAAATCCCCTTGTCGCTCCTTCCCTTCTGAGCCCTCTACTGCGCCCGCCGAACACTTTACATAGACATATGAGGTATGTCCTTACTCGAGAGAAATTGGGCTACAAATACAAGTAAAAATTTTGTCCTTTTACCCCTTGTAAAAATTCTAAAATTGGGTCTACAAGAACATGTGAGTGTAAAAAATGAAGATTGTGAATTTTCTCCTTCACTTTGCTGCTATTCGTGTGAAACACCTAAAGGGTTAAAACGCTGACTGAATGTCATTTTGAATACTTTGGGGGGTGTAGTTTTTATAATGGGGTAATTTATGGGGTATTTCTAATATGAAGACCCTTCAAATCCACTTCAAACGTGAACTGGTCCCTGAAAAATACTGAGTTTGAAAATTTTGTGAAAAATCGGAAAATTGCTGCTGACCGTTGAAGCCCTCTGGTGTCTTCCAAAAGTAAAAACACGTAAATTTTATGATGCAAACATAAAGTAGACATATTGTATATGTGAACCAAAAAAAAATGTATTCGTAATATCCATTTTCCTTACAAGCAGAGAGCTTCAAAGTTAGAAAAATGCAAAATTTTCAAATTTTTCATCAAATTTACGGATTTTTCACCAAGAAAGGATGCAAGTATCGACAAAAATTTACCACTATGTTAAAGTATAATATGTCACGAAAAAACAATCTCGGAATCAGAATGATAACTAAAAGCATTCCAGAGTTATTAATGTTTAAAGTGACAGTGGTCAGATGTGCAAAAAACGCTCCGGTCCTTAAGGCCAAAATGGGCTCCGTCCTGAAGGGGTTAAACTGATAAAAACAGACTTTTTTATTTTTTATTTTTTTTTAAACCTTCAGGTTTGAATTAAAACTTAATCGTTCAGGTTTACTTCACGTTTGCCTCTCAGATTTACTGAACTTAGTCACAATTCACCAAACTCATCATTAGGTTACTTTATCAACATATAACAAAATACACCCCAAAACAAAGTACATAGCATAACAACACACCACCCTCATACCCTCACAACGTGTCTCCATTTTAAAAACTTCCAAGTCCCCTCCGCATCATCCTCTCCAAATCTCTTCTTATCCCACAAATATACAGTATGCAATCTATCTAATATCATTCTCATACACTCTTCAACCGACACATCCTTCTTCTTAACCCCTTAAGGACCCGGGCTTTTTCCGTTTTTTCATTTTCAATTTTTCCTCCTTAACTTAAAAAAATCATAACTCTTAAAAATTTTCACCTAAAATTATATATAATGGCTTAATTTTTGCGTCACTAATTCTACTTTGTAATGACATTAGTCATTTTACCCAAAAATCTACGGTGAAACGGGAAAAAAAATCAATGTGCGACAAAATTGATGAAAAAACACTATTTTGTAAGTTTTGGGGGCTTCTATTTTAACGCAGTACATTTTTTGTCAAAAATGATACCTTATCTTTATTCTGTAGGTCCATACGGTTAAAATGATACCCTACTTGTATAGGTTTGAATTTGTATCACTTCCGAAAAAAATCATGAATACATGCAGGAAAATTTATACGTTTAAAATGGTCATCTTTTGACCCCTATAACTTTTTTATTTTTCTGTGTTCAGGGCGCTTTGAGGACTCATTTTTTGCGCCGTCATCTGAAGTTTTTATCAGTACCATTTTTGTTCTGATCAGACTTTTTGATTACTTTTTATTCACTTTTTTGTGGTATAAAAAGTGATCAAAAATGCGCTATTTTGGACTTTGGAATTTTTTTGCGCGTGCGCCATTGAACGAGCGGTTTAAAAAGTGGTATATTTTTATAAATCGGACATTTCCGCACGCGGCGATACCACATATGTTTATTTTTATTATTATTTACATAATGTTTTTTTTATTTTTGGAAATGCCGGGTGATTTAAACTTTTATTAGGGGAAGGGATAATTGAAAGGGTTAATGATTTTTTTACACTTTTCTTATGCAACATTATAGCTCCTATAGGGGGCTATAACATTGCATGTACTGATCTTTTACACTGATTGATCCATCTCCATAGGAATGGATCAATCAGTGTTTTCGGCGATTGAATGCTCAAGCCTGGATCTCAGGCTTGAAGCATTCATTCGGCGATCGGACAGCACAGGAGAAGGTAAGAAGACCTCCTCCTGTGCTACAGCTGTTCGGGATGCCGCGATTATACCGCGGCGATCCCGAACAGCTCCCTGAGCTAGCCGGGCACTTTTACTTTCGTTTTTAGCCGCGCGGCTCAGCTTTGAGCGCGCGGCTAAAGGGTTAATAGCGCGCGGCACAGCGATCAGTGCCGCGCGCTATTAGAGGCGGGTCCCGGCTTCACTATGACGCCGGGCCCGCCGCGATATGATGCGGGGTCACCGTGTGACCCCGCGTTATATCGCAGGACCGGGACCCATGACGTATGCATACGTCATGGGTCCTTAAGAGGTTAAATACCGTATTTATCGGGGTATACCACGCACCGGCCTATAACACGCACCCTCATTTTACCAAGGATATTTGGGTAAAAAAAGTTGTTTACCCAAATATCCATGGTAAAATGAGGGTGCGTGTGTGCGCGTGTATACCCCGATACACCCCCAGGAAATGCAGGGCGAGAGAGGCCGTCGCTGCCCGCTTCTCTCCCCCTGCCTTTCCTGGGGTCTAGAGCCCTGCTGCCGGCCCTTCTCTCCCCCTGGCTATCGGCGCCGCTGCCCGTTCTGTCCCCCTGACTATCGGTACCGGCGCCCCATTGCCGGCGCCGATAGCCAGGGGGAGAGAAGCGGCGCCGACAGCCAGGGGGAGATAAGGGGCAGCGGCACCCATTGCCGGCGCCACTGCCCCATTGCCTCCCCCCATCCCCGGTGGCATAATTACCTGGGTCGGGTCCGCGCTGCTGCAGGCCTCCGGCGTGCAGCCCCTGCGTCGTTGCTATGAATGGCGCGGCGCACTGACGTCATGCGCCGCGCCGTGCAGCGCATAGCAACGACGAAGGGGACGCACGCCGGAGGCCTGCAGCAGCGCGGACCCGACCCAGGTAATTATGCCACCGGGGATGGGGGGAGGCAACGGGGCAGCGGCGCCGGCAATGGGTGCCGCTGCCCCTTCTCTCGCCGGTACCGATAGTCAGGGGGACAGAACGGGCAGCGGCGTTGATAGCCAGGGGGTGAGAAGGGCCGGCAGCAGGGCTCTAGACCCCAGGGAAGGCAGGGGGAGAGAAGCGGGCAGCGACGGCCTCTCTCCCCCTGCCTTTCCTGGGGTGGTATCGGCGTATAACACGCACATAGACTTTAGGCTAAACATTTTAGCCTAAAAAGTGCGTGTTATACGACGATAAATACGGTATATACAAATTCCTAACATCCCACAATACCTCCTTAATTATTGCTAACAACACATATAACATTCTCTCCTTCCTCCCACCTACCACCCCCAGACCAAACATAATCACTTCAAAAGACCACTTTCTTACCCCCATAAATTCTTTAGCCAACGGACCAATTCCCTTCCACACTTCTTGCGCTCTATCACAATTCCAAAACAAATGCATAATAATCTCATTCCCTCCACAACCCTCTCTCGGACATCTCTCACTTCTTCCAATCCCCCGACTCTTCTGTACCTCTCTCACTGGCAATGCACCATGCAAACTCTGCCATACAATCTCTCTCTGTCTATTAGTCATACCATCTGTCTCCAAACTCTTCCACACTTTACTCACATTCTATTCTCTCACCATATTAATATTACACTGAACATCCTTCACCCTAATACACTTCACCATACTCTTCTTCTCCTTTAACACATCCTGTCTCACACCTATCAAACCAAACTTTCTCATGAACACCTCAACAAACCCATACCAACCAGGACTCACCAAAGCATACGGCTTTCTCAGATCTCTCTCCATCCACCCTAATCTGCATAACACACCCCCTCCTAGAAACCTCATCATACAAGATTCAACACCCACTACCTTAAAGACTTCGACCTATCATGTCATGTCCAACCTGCACAGGTGTGCTGGTTGCTGAGCTTATTCAATTAAAGAGGACATTCAGCAGCAGCAGCAGCAGTCCTGTGCCTGGTCGCTCCAACAGGGGCGGCACCACCTATTGTCTTTTGCCTGCAGTAGGGGCCCACTGGACTAGCCAGAAAGCAGCTGCAGCAGTAGTAAATAAACAGGTAATCTTTCTTTCCAACACTGAAACCTGGTGGTGCACTTAATATATGCTACCAGATAGGGGACATATCAGATATTAAACTGATATAAACAGACACTACATTTGATACCAGCCAAAAGGAAAGATGAGAAGTGATAACTGTGAAAGGGGAGGAACCAACGCTGTCCCCTTCACATGCACCATCACTACTTGTAGGAAGGGAGGCTGGCTGGCAGCCTCCCATACACACTCTGGCTGGGTGGCAGTCACCCACCAGTACACACAGCAGACCCTAAACCCATATCATTATTGCTAAGCAGGAAGATGGGAGTCCATTTCACTCTGATGGACCATTTTTAAATGCAATCCATAACCTGGCTTTGGCAGGAACCCTTCTTACTCCTCCTACTTGCATTTGATACTGGGTTTAGGATCTGCATAGGAAACACACACACACACACACACACACACACACACAAGCACACACTTACCTGTGTTGCCTGCTGACGCCTCCTTGGCTGTCCCCAAACGGTATAAAACCAACAGCCACGGGAAGCTGTAAGGATAGAGGACATACCTGCATCCTATTGGACTCACTTGTCTTGGTTAAATCCAGCTTATTTGACAACCTATGGTGCTGCTGCTTCTGCTCATGGCAGTGCTGCTTCTGACAAGGCTGTTCTTTGGTGGGCCTAGGCGACATCACAATCTCCATGGTTACATACACAACAAAGGTCAGATGTTGTTTACACCTGGCCATGCCAGTGGTATTGAGTAGCATATCACAGTGCTAAGGGTCCTGGATGCAACAATCTTTCAATGGGGAATAGCCGCACTGAGTTTGTCAAGTGCACCCATGTTTGCAACTCCAACAATACACACATATGTATGTATGTCTGTCTATCTATCTATCTATCCACCCATCTATCTCTATATATATTTATCTCTCTCTCTCTCTATATGTATATATGTATATATATATATATATATATATATATATATATATATTATTTTTTTCTTTCTTTTAAATATATATATATATATATATATATGTATATACATATAGAGAGAGAGAGATGGAAATACTTTTTTAAACATGTTTTCACCTAATTTTTACCTTCTTTCCTCCTTTTTTCCTATGCTGCTGCTTCTTATTTTTCTTCTTTTTCAGACCCTATCATTGCACTATTGCTCATTCAATACCACCAGCAGATGGAGACACTATATTACAACATTAGTTGTGAGCAGCAGTTTGTACAAACAAATGTCTCATAGCTGATGTCCTATCCACCTAGGCACATAGGCACCACCTATTGTCTTTTGCCTGCAGTAGGTGCCCACTGGACTAGCCAGCAAGCAGCTGCAGCAGCAAATAAACAGGTAATCTTTCTATCCAACACTGAACCCTGGTGGTGCATTTAATATATGCTATCAGATAGGGGACATATCAGATATTAAACTGATATAAACAGACACCACATTTGATACCAGCCAAAAGGAAGGATGAGAAGTGATAACTGTGAAAGGGGAGGAACCAACGCTGTCCCCTTCACATGCACCATCACTACTTGTAGGAAGGGAGGCTGGCTGGCAGTCACCCACCAGTACACACAGCAGACCCTAAACCCATATCATTATTGCTAAGCAGGAAGATGGGAGTCCATTTCACTCTGATGGACCATTTTTAAATGCAATCCATAACCTGGCTTTGGCAGGAACCCTTCTTACTCCTCCTACTTGCATTTGATACTGGGTTTAGGATCTGCATAGGAAATACACACACACACACACACACAAGCACACACTTACCTGTGTTGCCTAATGACGCCTCCTTGGCTGTCCCCAAACTGTATAAAACCAACAGCCACAGGAAGCTGTAAGGATAGAGGACATACCTGCATCCTATTGGACTCACTTGTCTTGGTTAAATCCAGCTTATTTGACAACCTATGGTGCTGCTGCTTCTGCTCATGGCAGTGCTGCTTCTGACAAGGCTGTTCTTTGGTGGGCCTAGGCGACATCACAATCTCCATGGTTACATACACAACAAAGGTCAGATGTTGTTTACACCTGGCCATGCCAGTGGTATTGGGTAGCATATCACAGTGCTAAGGGTCCTGGATGCAACAATCTTTGAATGGGGAATAGCCGCACTGAGTTTGTCAAGTGCACCCATGTTTGCAACTCCAACAATACACACATATGTATGTATGTATGTATATATGTATGTATGTGTATCTATCTATCTATCCACCCATCTATCTCTATATATATTTATCTCTCTCTCTCTCTCTCTCTATATGTATATATATATATACATATATATAATTTTTTTCTTTTAAATATATATATATATATATATATATATATATATATATGTATATACATATATACATATATAGAGAGAGAGAGAGATGGAAATACTTTTTTTAAACATGTTTTCACCTCATTTTTACCTTCTTTTTTTTCTTCTCTCCATGTTTTCCTTCTTTCCTCCTTTTTTTCCTATGCTGCTGCTTCTTATTTTTCTTCTTTTTCAGACCCTATCATTGCACTATTGCTTATTCAATACCACCAGCAGATGGAGACACTATATTACAACATTAGTTGTGAGCAACAGTTTGTACAAACAAATACCTCATAGCTGATGTCCTATCCACCTATCCATCTAGGCACCACCTATTGTCTTTTGCCTGCAGTAGGGGCCCACTGGACTAGCCAGCAAGCAGCTGCTGTTGCAGCAGCAGCAGCAAATAAACAGGTAATCTTTCTTTCCAACACTGAAACCTGGTGGTGCACTTAATATATGCTACCAGATAGGGGACATATCAGATATTAAACTGATATAAACAGACACTACATTTGATACCAGCCAAAACGAAGGATGAGCAGTGATAACTGTGAAAGGGGAGGAACCAACGCTGTCCCCTTCACATGCACCATCACTACTTGTAGGAAGGGAGGCTGGCTGGCAGCCTCCCATACACACTCTGGCTGGGTGGCAGTCACCCACCAGTACACACAGCAGACCCTAAACCCATATCATTATTGCTAAGCAGGAAGATGGGAGTCCATTTCACTCTGATGGACCATTTTTAAATGCAATCCATAAACTGGCTTTGGCAGGAACCCTTCTTACTCCTCCTACTTGCATTTGATACTGGGTTTAGGATCTGCATAGGAAACACACACACACACACACAAGCACACACTTACCTGTGTTTCCTGCTGACGCCTCCTTGGCTGTCCCCAAACGGTATAAAACCAACAGCCACGGGAAGCTGTAAGGATAGAGGACATACCTGCATCCTATTGGACTCACTTGTCTTGGTTAAATCCAGCTTATTTGACAACCTATGGTGCTGCTGCTTCTGCTCATGGCAGTGCTGCTTCTGACAAGGCTGTTCTTTGGTGGGCCTAGGCGACATCACAATCTCAATGGTTACATACACAACAAAGGTCAGATGTTGTTTACACCTGGCCATGCCAGTGGTATTGAGTAGCATATCACAGTGCTAAGGGACCTGGATGCAACAATCTTTCAATGGGGAATAGCCGCACTGAGTTTGTCAAGTGCACCCATGTTTGCAACTTCAACAATACACACATATCTATGTATGTATGTATGTGTGTATGTGTGTATGTGTGTATGTATGTGTATCTCTCTATCTATCTATCTATCTATCCACCCATCTATCTCTATATATATTTATCTCTCTCTCTCTCTCTATATGTATATATATATATATATATATATATATATATATAATTTTTTTTTCTTTTAAATATATATATATATATATATATATATATATGTATATACATATAGAGAGAGAGAGAGATGGAAATACTTTTTTAAACATGTTTTCACCTCATTTTTACCTTCTTTTTTTCTTCTCTCCATGTTTTCCTTCTTTCCTATGCTGCTGCTTCTTATTTTTCTTCTTTTTCAGACCCTATCATTGCACTATTGCTTATTCAATACCACCAGCAGATGGAGACACTATATTACAACATTAGTTGTGAGCAGCAGTTTGTACAAACAAATGCCTCATAGCTGATGTCCTATCCACCTAGGCACATAGGCACTACCTATTGTCTATTGCCTGCAGTAGGGACCCACTGGACTAGACAGCAAGCAGCTGCAGCAAATAAACAGATAATCTTTCTTTCCAACACTGAAACCTGGTGGTGCATTTAATATATGCTATCAGATAGGGGACATATCAGATATTAAACTGATATAAACAGACACCACATTTGATACCAGCCAAAAGGAAGGATGAGAAGTGATAACTGTGAAAGGGGAGGAACCAACGCTGTCCCCTTCACATGCACCATCACTACTTGTAGGAAGGGAGGCTGGCTGGCAGCCTCCCATACACACTCTGGCTGGGTGGCAGTCACCCACCAGTACACACAGCAGACCCTAAACCCATATCATTATTGCTAAGCAGGAAGATGGGAGTCCATTTCACTCTGATGGACCATTTTTAAATGCAATCCATAACCTGGCTTTGGCAGGAACCCTTCTTACTCCTCCTACTTGCATTTGATACTGGGTTTAGGATCTGCATAGGAAACACACACACACACACACAAGCACACACTTACCTGTGTTGCCTGCTGACGCCTCCTTGGCTGTCCCCAAACGGTATAAAACCAACAGCCATGGGAAGCTGTAAGGATAGAGGACATACCTGCATCCTATTGGACTCACTTGTCTTGGTTAAATCCAACTTATTTGACAACCTATGGTGCTGCTACTTATGCTCATGGCAGTGCTGCTTCTGACAAGGCTGTTCTTTGGTGGGCCTAGGCGACATCACAATCTCCATGGTTACATACACAACAAAGGTCAGATGTTGTTTACACCTGGCCATGCCAGTGGTATTGGGTAGCATATCACAGTGCTAAGGGTCCTGGATGCAACAATCTTTGAATGGGGAATAGCCGCACTGAGTTTGTCAAGTGCACCCATGTTTGCAACTCCAACAATACACACATATGTATGTATGTATGTGTGTATGTGTGTATGTGTGTATGTGTGTATGTATGTCTATCTATCTATCTATCTATCTATCTATTCACCCATCTATCTCTATATATATTTATCTCTCTCTCTCTCTCTATGTATATATATATATATATATAATTTTTTTTTCTTTTAAATATATATATATATATATATATGTATATACATATAGAGAGAGAGAGAGATGGAAATACTTTTTTAAACATGTTTTCACCTCATTTTTACCTTCTTTTTTTCTTCTCTCCATGTTTTCCTTCTTTCCTATGCTGCTGCTTCTTATTTTTCTTCTTTTTCAGACCCTATCATTGCACTATTGCTTATTCAATACCACCAGCAGATGGAGACACTATATTACAACATTAGTTGTGAGCAGCAGTTTGTACAAACAAATGCCTCATAGCTGATGTCCTATCCACCTAGGCACATAGGCACCACCTATTGTCTATTGCCTGCAGTAGGGGACCACTGGACTAGCCAGCAAGCAGCTGCAGCAAATAAACAGATAATCTTTCTTTCCAACACTGAAACCTGGTGGTGCATTTAATATATGCTATCAGATAGGGGACATATCATATATTAAACTGATATAAACAGACACCACATTTGATACCAGCCAAAAGGAAGGATGAGAAGTGATAACTGTGAAAGGGGAGGAACCAACGCTGTCCCCTTCACATGCACCATCATTACTTGTAGGAAGGGAGGCTGGCTGGCAGCCTCCCATACACACTCTGGCTGGGTGGCAGTCACCCACCAGTACACACAGCAGACCCTAAACCCATATCATTATTGCTAAGCAGGAAGATGGGAGTCCATTTCACTCTGATGGACCATTTTTAAATGCAATCCATAACCTGGCTTTGGCAGGAACCCTTCTTACTCCTCCTACTTGCATTTGATACTGGGTTTAGGATCTGCATAGGAAACACACACACACACACACACACACACACATACAAGCACACACTTACCTGTGTTGCCTGCTGA
>NW_026610345.1:0-11274 GCF_029499605.1 Hyla sarda | reverse complement strand
AGCCCGTGCAGTATGTTCCCCTTTAGCCCGTACAGTATGTCCCCCTTTACACATAGAGCTCATTGGGAGCACTGCTCTACGTCCTCAGGGAGGGAGAGATGAGGGAGGGGACCTGCCGTGGCGATCTATGTCCTCAGGGAGGGGGCGTGCCGTAGAGATCTGCGTCCAGCCGAGCTCAGGGAGGGGAGATGAGGGAGCGGGCGTGAACCTCCTCCCTCCCCTTGCTCTGCCCTCCCCAGTTCTAGCTTCGGAAATGATCGGAGAGCTGGGGGAGGAGCGGACGCATGGATCTACGGGGGCGCAAAAAACCACCTCACAGCGGCAACTGTTCTTGGTGCTCATTCATATTGTGCGGCAGTTCAGTAATCCTAGTAGATGTCCCTATAGAAATTAAAGGGGTAGTCCAGTGGTGAAAAACGTATCCCCTCTCCTGAGGATAGGGGTTAAGTTTGAGATCGTGGGGGGTTCGACCGCTGGGGCCCCCTGCAATCTCTCTGTACGGAGTTTTAACTATCTTGCTTTGCATGTAATGAGTCTCTCATATTTTAGTTTCACCTTTTAAGTTGCATTACTGAAAGAAATTAACTTTTGCACAATATAAAAAATTTTCGAGTTTCACCTGTATGTCCCTTAAACACTATTGGAACATGTTTATTCTTTGAGAAATAAAAAAGGTGCTCCACAGTTAATTGACCATATGTGGGACAAACATGGAAAAGACCAGAGACAACTTCAATATATAGGACTTAAAGGGGTTATCCAGGAAAAAAAAATAATTTTATATATCAACTGGCTCCAGAAAGTTAAACAGATTTGTAAATTACTTCTATTAAAAAATCCTCTCTGATGACACCTGTCTCGGGAAACGCCCAGTTTAGAATCAAATCCCCATAGCAAACCTCTTCTAAACTGGGCGTTTCCCGAGACAGGTGTCATCAGAGAGGACTTAGACAGAAAACAACAACCTTAATTTGAGAAGGTCATAAGTACTGAAAGGATTAAGATTTTTTAATAGAAGTAATTTACAAATCTGTTTAACTTTCTGGAGCTAGTTGATATATAAAAAAAAGTTTTTTCCTGGAATACCCCTTTAAACGCATTCCTCGGGAATAAGACGCTTCTGCAAATAGAGGCACATTTCATAATAAGAACTAATGCTCAAGGATTGCTGGGTCTTAAAGGGGTACTACAGCTGTCACGCCCCCCTCCCATAGACTTGCATTGAGGGGTGTGACATCACACAGGGGCGGAGTCGTGACGTCACGATCTTCCGTCCCTGTGGTCGAGATGGACTCAGCCTGAGGACCTCCAGCAGTTCTGGAAGCCGCAACAGGTGGGTGCTGCATGGTAGATCCAGGGGGTCCCAAGCAGCGGGACCCCGATGATCTGACATCTTATCCCCTATCCTTTGGATAGGGGATATGATGTCTAGGGACAGAGTATCCCTTTAACAAATGTACAGATTTAAGTATGTTTTTGTAATTATATAAATGCATATTCACACTGTGTGATGTTTTGTATTATTTTTCTAGTAATCTTCTTAACCCCTTAAGGACCAGGCCAATTTTCATTGTTGCCCTTTCGCTTTTGTATCCTCCTTTTAATAGCCATAACCCTTTTATTTTTTCATCTACAGACCTTGTTTTTGCGGGACCAATTGTACTTTGTAATGTCTTTGTTCATTTTTCCATAACATATGCTCCAAACATGTAAAGATAAATAAATAAATAGACAGTATATATATATATATATATATATATATATATATATATTTATAATATATATATATATATATATATATATATAAATATATATATATATATATATATATATATATATATACACACATTTGTGAGGTGAAATTTGGGGTGGTTCTTTTTTATGCCGTTCACCATGTGACATGTAATCTTGATACTTTGGGTTGGCACGATTAAAACCATACCCAGGTTGTATAGTTTGCTTAATATTTTACTAATTGTAAAAAGTTATAAACTTTTATAGAAAAAAAAATGGGAATTGCCATTTTCTGACCCTAATAACTTTTTTCTTTTTTTGTTTACTGGGCTGTATGAGGGCTCGTATTTTGCTCTGTGATGTTTAGTTTTTATTGGTACGATTGTGTTATTGAACGGACAATTTGATCGCTTTTTACTTAATTTCTCTCGGGATATGATGTGATACTAAAATGCAATTCTTGGGTTTGGTATATTTTTTTAAGTTTACCCCGTTCACTGTACAGGATAAATAAAGTTATAGTTTAATAGTTCAGACAATTACGCACATGGGGATACCAAATATGTTTATTTTTTATTATGTTTACGTACTTTTTATGCAGAACATGGGAAAAGGGGGGTGATTTAAACTTTTCATATGGAAGGTGTTAATTCATGTGGGTTAAACCTTCATTACTTTTTTTCCACTTTATTAGTCCCCTTTGGGGCTTTGGGGGGAATCATTAGTCAGGAGCCCAAGCCATACGCTCTTAAAGGAGAAGTGTTGTGGAAAAAAACTTATCCGCAGGCCCCAGCAATCTCCTGTATAGAGCCCTGGAACTGCTCCACAGCAGCATGTCATGACCCCCGCCTGAAGAGGGGGCAGCTACGCCCCCTTCATATAGCTCTATACGAGAGTAAAAGATAGCCGAACGTCTCTCCCACAGAGCTCTATGGTGTGGGGTCCCTACTTTGGGCAAGGGTCGCAACGCGCCGCTGTGGAGGAGAGCCGAAGATCCATATAGGAGATCGTGGGGGGTCCCAGCGGTCTGACCCCCCGCAATCTAAAACGTATTCCCTAAGGGGAAGGGGATACGTTTTTTTCCCAAAACACTTCTTTAACGGCAAACTGACGTTTCAGAGGTTAAATTACTTTCTTTTAAAATTTATGGTAACATCCATTTGGATGAAGTTGTGAAACCAGCTGGTTAAATCCAAGCGTGATCCAAAGGGGAATAGTCTGATGAAACGCAAAGCATGAAACAGCTGTCACTAATTATCCTGTAAACATACTGGTGTATGCTATGCAAAAAAAGGTGTATATGCACTCAACGCAGGGAAAACATCACCGAGTCCGGAATCACTGGAGCAGGTCTTGATGCTGTGGAGCACTACCGGTATAAGCTGCCTGTCAGCCCACTTGGAATGTTTTTTTTTTTTTTTAAACACTTTAATAAACAAAGATTATTTTGCACATAATCTAGGTGAGTGCCATTTACTGTTTCTGTACTTGGACTTTCAATTGCTTTATTTCTATATGATTGAGCAACCATTGGAGAGTGCAGTGTTATACCATCAGTGTTACCTGCTGTTTACTACCTAGTTGGAAAGGAGTACTCTGTAATATGCAATCCTGAGGCTGTGCTGACCATGTATTCTGGTATATAATTAAAAAATTATAATTTACAGTATTATTTGGTGCAGAATATAACACAGGCAATCATAATACTATGCAGTACACTTACATGGAATCTTGTTTATTTGATTCATAAGTTCCTGTTGAATTTTGCGGAATGTGTCAGCACTTTTATCCCCTGATCCAGCAACTGCAGTGGTGTTATCTTGTGAGACAATAGGTGCTTCTGTTGTGCTTGCCATTGTATGAGCTTCTGGTGGAGGCTCAGCCTTCTTGAACAAGTTAAAATGCATGATGGCTGCAAAAATACATTCAGAAAAATTTTACCTGACCTGAAGCAAAACCTAGCAAAAAAATCATTGTTTTAATGGAAAATGGCAATATATAATAAATATACATATAAAAAAAACATTTTTATAGTGTGAGTGCTCCTGCTCATTTTGTTTTTCAGAGCAGGGCTGGTGATGCTGATTCTAACCCAGGTTACCTTTTGTAAATTAGTTGTGCCATTCCCGAGATATATAGAAAAATATATACAAACCATCTTCTTGGGACCCCCATGTTGCACTGTTCTGCCTGCCCGCAGTGGCCCTGTGATACAGTCCCTCCATTAATATACATTTTCCTTGCTGTTGATACATGCTGTGAAATCAGCCTTATGTACAGCATGTTGCCATCAGTGTATATGCGCAGCATCCAGGGGCGTTGCTAGGGATCTTAAACATACAGGTCACGGGCCCACTGTGTTCCATCATGCTCAATAACAAGTACAACACAAGCCAGCATACTGTACTGCAACATCACTGTGTATATTATCCCTGTACTGTGACATCACTGTGTGTGTTATCCCTGTACTGTGACATCACTGTGTATATTATCCCCGTACTGTGACATCACTGTGTGTGTTATCCCTGTACTGTGACATCACTGTGTATATTATCCCTGTACTGTGACATCACTGTGTGTGTTATCCCTGTACTGTGACATCACTGTGTATATTATCCCTGTACTGTGACATCACTGTACATGTTATCTCTGTACTGTGACATCACTGTGTATTTTACAGTATTTCTGCACTGTGACCTCACTGTGTGTGTTATCCCTGTACTGTGACACAACTGTGTATTATCCCTGTACTGTGACATCACTGTACATGTTATCTCTGTACTGTGACATCACTGTGTATTTTACAGTATTTCTGCACTGTGACCTCACTGCGTGTATTATCCCTGTACTATGGCATCGCTGAGTATATTATCCCTGTACTGTAATATCACTCTTTGTGTATTATACCTGTACTGTGACATCATTGTGCACTTTATCCCTGTTCTGTGACAATACTGTGTATTTTCCCTGTACTGTGACATTACTGTGTATTATACCTGTGCTTTGACATCACTGTGCACTTTATGCAAGGAAAATGCATATTACTGAAGGGGGTGTATCAAAGGGACAATGTAAATGGGCACAGTGAGCTGAGGAACGCCCCCGAGTGCACCAAGAATAGGATTTAAGTATTAGCATTTTGCTATACATCCTGGGTATGGCTCAACAGATTATGAAAAGGTAACCCGCATTAAAATCAGAGTCCCCTGCACAATTACCTTGTATAATCAGGTTAGAGCAGGTGATGCTGCTGTCAGTTTCCCTTTGCACACATTCCGAATGCTGCATATTAAAGCCTTTAGAGTAGGGTCCCTCGTGACATATTTTTCTTAGTATTTGCTGTCGTGTACTTTCCCACCAGTTGAAGTCAATGGGTAACAAAATCAGCTGTGTAAATACGCAGCAGCAAATATGCAGCAAAATACGACACTTGTGTCCTTACCCTTAGGATAGAAGTATTTTTTTTCCAATAAATCTGTGTAAATTAACATTTTAACTGCATTCTATGTGGCAGTACATTCATGCCACATAGAATGCAGTTAAAATGTTAATTTACACAGATTTATTGGAAAAAAATACTTTTTTTTTTTTTATAATTTTTGAACAATAAAAACATTTTTCACAGATAAATAACATTTTCATTGCCACCTACAGGAAGCCATACATTTTCTTGTTTTTCGATAAACATTAGGACATGATTCATGTGTGAGAGGTTTCATTTTTCAGGTGTACCACATTGGGGCACACATGCAACAGCTGACAGACTACCTTTTTTTTTATATTTACAAGGGGGGTTAATGGAAAAAAAAACATAATTTCCACTATTGTGTTTGTGGATTTTCACAGCATTTATTGTGTGATATAAATAAAATTTGTCTGAGCATGTATCTTCAGCCAGAAGGAAAACAGAATATCAGACTGAGCAATATTTGCTCTGCAGGATTGTCTGGCAATGGCAGAATTTTTTGCCTAGTTTATTTTTTTTATGTCTTAAATACAGAGCATTTAGAAAATCTTCAGACCCGTTCACATTTTGTTACTTTGAGCCTGTAATAATGAGTCCCATTATTCTGCCCTCAAAAGCCTCCATACTTTGTGGGTATAGTACAAAAAGGTTTGTACACCTGGATTTGGGGATTTTCTGCAGATCCCCTCAAGCTCTATCTGGTTGGATGAAGTCTGTCAGTGGACAGACATTTGAAGGTCTTTCCAGAGATGTTCGATTGAGTTCAAGTCAGGGCTCTGACTGAGCAACTCAAGGTTATTCTTAGTGCTGTCCCTAAGCCCCTCTTGTGTTGTCTTGACAGTGTGCTTAGGGTCATTTGTCTTGTTGGAAGGTAAACCTTTGCCCACTTCCCAACCAACCCAAATCCGGTGGGACATTTCCACTTTTCGGTTGTTGTCCTACCATCCTAAAATGGCACCCACATGTCCTCCATTTAACTGTAAATGCATCTTAATGAGGCATCTACAGTTAAATGTGGCTCTCGATAGGAAGTATGACAGGGTAAAGAGCCATTGGCTCCTCACCCTGTGAATCACGCACAGGAGGCTGAACCCTTCTTCAGCACTCTGGCGCACAAGTGACGTCAGACGCCAGAGCGCAGAGGAAGTGAAAAGAAGAGGCAGTGCGGAGGGAGCTAACGGGGAAGAAGAAAGGAGCAGCAGAAAGTAAGTATGCCAGGGGAAGGGGGGTATGGCTGGGGGACTGCTACCTAGCTAATGTGGAGGAACTGCAGAGCTGCTGCCTACCTAATGTAGAGAAACTGCTGTCTACCTAATATGGGGGAACTGCTGCCTAGCTAATACGGGGGAACTGCTGCATACCTAATGTGGGGAACTGCTGCCTACCTAATTTGGGGAACTGCTGCCTACCTAATGCTTTGAACATCTGTTGCCTACCTAGTGTGGGGAGCTGCTGCCTACATAAGGTGGGGGACTGCTGCCTTGCTAATGTGGGGGACTGCTGCCTTGCTAATGTGGGGGACTGCTGCCTTGCTAATGTGGCGGACTTCTGCTGCCTAGTTAATGTGGGGGACTTCTGCTTTCTACCTAATGTGGGGGACTTCTGCTGCCTACCTAATGTTGGTGAATTCCTATTACAAAGCTAATAGGGGGCTACCTACTACCTTCATAGCTTATATGAGGGTTTTCATATAGGGGACAGCTATCTGGGGGATTTATCGACAGGGGAAACTCTCTCTGGGGGCCCTACCTACTTGAAGCACTTATGTGATTGGGGAAACTACTTGAAGAGACCTGTCTGCCTACTAGAATGGCCTAACTACCTATTGTGGGGGACCTACTGGCTCGTCCCCAACCCCCCAAGGGAGGCATTATTACAGTTTGGAGCATTATAGATGCTGTAAAAGTGCAGAGCGGTGCTCGCATCATACACTGCAGGTCCCGGCTGCTATCAGCAGCTGGGGACCCGCCAGTAATTGCCGACATCCGCAATTGCGCGGATATCCGCCATTAACCCCTCAGATGTGCGGCATCTGCGGCAACGCCCATGTTAAAATTGATGATCGGATCGCCCGCAGCAATGCCGCGGGGATCCGATCATCTGTAATAGACTCTGGAGGTCCCCTCACCTGCCTCCGGCTGTCTCCCGGTGTATTCTGCTCTGATCTGAGATCGAGCAGACCAGAGCAGAAGATAGCCGATAATACCGATCAGTGCTATGCCCTATACATAGCACTGAACAGTATTAGCAATCAAATAATTGCTATAGATAGTCCCCTATGGGGACACAAAATGTGTAAAAAAAAAGTTGAAAAATGTAAAAAAAAGAAAAAAAAGGGAAAAATCCCCTCCCCAATAAAAATTTAAATTGTCCCTTTTTCCCATTTTACCCCTCAAAAGCGTAAAGATTTTTTTAAATTAATATATTTGGTATTGCCGCGTGCATAATTGTCCGAACTATCAAAATATAATGTTAATGATCATGTACGGTGAACGGCTTTAAAAAAATTAAAAGTAAAAAAAATGCTCCCATTTTATTCCAAACAAAATTTCTAAAAAGTGATCTAAAAAGTTTTATAAATGTAAATGTGTTATCAATAAAAAGTACAGATAATGGCGCAAAAAAGGAGCCCTCATGCCACCTCATATACAGAAAAATGAAAAAGTTACAGGTGGTCAAAATAGGGCGATTTTATATTACTGATTTTGTACAAAAAGTTTGAGATTTTTTTAAGTGGTACGAAAATAGAAAAGTATCTAGCCATGGGTAACCTTTTAACCCCTTAACGACGCAGGACGTATATTTACGTCCTCCGCCGGCTCCCTCGATATGCCGCGGGGTCACGCGGTGTCCCCGCGTCATATCAGGTCGGTCCCGGCGGCTATCAACGCCCGGGACCCGCGGCTAATACAGGACATCACCGATCGCGGTGATGCCCTGTATTAACCCTTCATAAGCGGCGATCAAAGCTGACCGGCGCGTCTGAAGTGAAAGTATCCCAGCTGCTCAGTCGGGCTGTTCGGGACCGCCGCGGTGAAATCGCGGTGTCCCGAACAGCTTACAGGACACCGGGAGGGTCCTTACCTGCTTCCTCGGTGTCCGATCGACGAATGACTGCTCCGTGCCTGAGATCCAGGCAGGAGCAGTCAAGCGCCGATAACCCTGATCACAGGCGTGTTAATACACGCCAGTGATCTGTGTAAAATATCAGTGTGTGCAGTGTTATAGGTCCCTATGGGACCTATAACACTGCAAAAAAAAGTTTTAAAAAAGTGTTAATAAAGGTCATTTAACCCCTTCCCTAATAAAAGTTTGAATCACCCCCCTTTTCCCATAAAAAAAAATAAAAGTGTAAATAAAAAAAAATTTGAACATATGTGGCATCGACGCGTGCGCAAATGTCCGAACTATAAAAATATATAATTAATTAAACCGCACGGTCAATGGCGTACGCGCAAAAAAATTCCAAAGTCCAAAAAAGTGTATTTTTGGTCACTTTTTATACCATAAAAAAATTAAGAAAAAGTGATCAAAAAGTCCGATCAAAACAAAAATTGTACCGATAAAAACTTCAGATCACAGCGCAAAAATGAGTCCTCATACCGCCCTGTACGTGGAAAAATAAAAAAAGTTATAGGGGTCAGAAGATGACATTTTTAAACATATAAATTTTCCTGCATGTAGTCATGATTTTTTCCAGAAGTACAACAAAATCAAACCTATATAAGTAGGGTATCATTTTAACCATATGGACCTACAGAATAAAGATAAGGTGTCATTTTTACTGAAATATGCGCTGCGTAGAAACGGAAACCCCCAGAAGTTACAAAATGGCGTTTTTTTTTTCGACTTTGTTGCACAATGATTTCTTTTCCGTTTCGCCGTGAATTTTTGGGTAAAATGACTAATGTCACTGCAAAGTAGAATTGGTGACGCAAAAAATAAGCCATAATATTGATTTTTAGGTGGAAACTTGAAAGGGTTATGATTTTTAAAAGGTGAGGAGGAAAAAACAAAAGTGCAAAAACTTAAAAAACCTGAGTCCTTAAGGGGTTAACCATATTGACCCACAGAATAAAGAACACATCATTTTTACCGTAAAGTGTTAAGTGTGAAAACAAAACCCTCCAAAGTGTGCAAAATAGTGGTTTTCATTGTTATGTTATAAACAATTTTTCAATGTTAAATTATAAACGGGGATCAGGAAAATGCAAATATATTAAACAAATTCTTCTCCACTGTGTTCACCGAGGAAAATGAAATGTCAGGTGAAATACAGTGTGATAAGGTAAACTCCCCAGTACAGGTGGAAGTACAGTGCATTCACCCTGTGTTCTAAAGGAATTAAGTAAGGTGATAGACAGACCCATATTTTTAATACTCTGTAGTAACAGGGACTGTTCCCCAGGACTGGCGCATGGCAAATGTGGTACCAATATTTAAAAAGGGATCAAAAGGTGACCCTGGGAATTATAGACCTGTTAGTTTAACCTCCGCTGTATGTAAATTGTTTGAGGGTTTTCTAAGGGTTGCAATTCTGGAGTATCTTAATTTAAAAAAATGTATGACCCCCCCCCCCCCATATCAGAATGGCATGGGGATTGGTCCTGTCAAACTAACCTGATCAGCTTTTATGAGGAGGTGAGCTCCAGACTGGATGTCGTATATCTGGATTTTTCCAAAGCATTTGATACGGTGCCTCATAAAAGGTTGGTGCATAAAATGAGAAGGATGGGGCCGGGGGAGAATGTGTGCAAGTGGGTAAGTAACTGGCTCACTAATAGGAAACAGAGGGTGGTTATTAATGGTACTTATTCTGATTGGGTGACTGTTACTAGTGGGGTACAACAGGGGTCTGTCTTGGGTCCTGTTCTATTTAATATATTTTTTAATGACCTTGTAGAGGGGTTGAATAGTAAAGTAGCAATCTTTGCAGATGATAGTAAACTCTAAAGTGGTAAATACTATAGAGGACAATGCACTGTTACAAATGGATCTGGACAGGTTGGAGGTTTGGGCTGGGAAGTGGCAGATGAGGTTCAACACTGATAAATGTAAGGTAATGCACATGGGGAGGAAAAATCCGGGCTGGGATTATGTATTAAATTGGAGAACACTTGGGACGACTGACATGGAAAAGGATTTAGGAGTCTTAGTTAACAGTAAATTTAGCTGTAGTGAACAGTGTCGGGCAGCTGATGCCAAGGAAAATAAAATCATGGGGGGCATCAATAGGGGCATAGATGCCCATCACAAGGAAATAATTCTACCGCTGTAAAAATTACTAGTCAGACCACACATGGAATACTGTGTACAGTACTGGGCACCAGTGTACAAGAAAGATACAGTGGAGCTGGAGAGGGTTCAAAGACGGGCAACCAGAGTAATACGGGGAATGGGAGGACTACAGCACCCAGAAAGATTAGCAGAATTGGCATTATTTAGTTTAGAAAAAAGAAGGCTTAGGGGAGACCTAATAACTATGTATAAATATATCAGGGGACAGTACAGAGATCTCTCCCATGATCTATTTATACCCAGGACTGTATCTATAACAAGGGGGCATCCTCTACGTTTAGAGGAAAGAAGATTTCTACACCAGCACAGACGGGGGTTCTTTACTGTAAGAGCAGTGAGACTTTGGAATTCTCTGCCTAAAGAGGCTGTCATGGTGAACTCTCTAAAGAGTTCAAAAGGGGTCTAGATGCATTTTTGGAGAATAATAACATCTCTGGTTATGGATATTAGATTTATAGGGACAGAACGTTACTCCAGGGATTTATTCTGACTGCCATATTTGGAGTCAGGAAGGAATTTTTACCTCTAGTATTTGTTTTTTGCCTTCCTCTGGATCAACTCAGTAGGGACTCATTAGGGTTATAGGTTGAACTTGATGGACTATGGTCTTTTTTCAACCTTATGAACTATGTTACTATGTTATGTGCTCTGGCCACACACGCTGGCCGTGAGCGCATGGTCGCCTTACCTTCTGCTGCCGACGGGGCTGGGACTCGCATTGCGGGACGCGCCCGCATGCGAGCCCCAGTCTGTCACTCTCCGGGTGTTTCTCCTGC
>NW_026610344.1:0-11475 GCF_029499605.1 Hyla sarda | reverse complement strand
TGGAAAGCAAGATGCATAAAACACTTTGATAAAATCTACACACAAAATGCATAGCACAAGGCAATAATATGAGCAAATATTAAAAACATAATTGGATTGAATACATTCCGACTTGCCCTGGAAATCATTACTGAACCAGCAAAGTGAAAGTAGAAGAGATCGCTGGTTGTAACATAGTCGTGGGATCGCTTGTTACAATGTAGTAGAACTACTAATGTCACAGGATTGAAGGGGGATATAGGGGGAGATTTATCAAAACCTGTGCAGAGGAAGAGTGGTGCAGCTGCCCATAGCAACCAATCAGATCGCTTCTTTCATTTTCCACAGGCCTCTAAAGAGGCCTGTGGAAAATGAAAGAAGCGATCTGATTGGTTGCTATGGGCAACTGCACCACTCTTCCTCTGCACAGGTTTTGATAAATCTCCCCCATAGTGAACTACACAGCGCTCGGGCCATACCTCTAGCCACCCTTTTGCAACGCTGGTGACCCTCAAAAATAGCCCACTCTATGTCTCAACATTGAAAAATTGTATAAGTATTAAAACATGATTGAATATATCTTACATGCGCTGGAATTGATTATTGAACCAGCGAAATGAAGGTGGTTAGGAGAAAAGATCGCTGGTAGCTGTATAGCGAGGGGATCGCTGTTGCAATATAGCACAGAATAACTGGATGTCACTGCTAGTATTGCTGATTCCACGGAATCCATGGAACATGCTGAACTACACAGCGCCTGGGCTATACATCTAGCCATCTTATACAGCGCTGGAGACCCTCAGGAATCGGCCCACTCTAGATTTGAACCTTGGGAAAGAAAAAGAAAACAAGAGAGGTATAGCCCGAGCGCTGTGTAGTTCACTATGGGGGAGATTTATCAAAACCTGTGCAGAGGAAGAGTGGTGCAGTTGCCCATAGCAACCAATCAGATTGCTTCTTTCATTTTCCACAGGCCTTTTAGAGGCCTGTGGAAAATGAAAGAAGCGATCTGATGGTTGCTATGGGCAGCTACACCACTCTTCCTCTGCACAGGTTTTGATAAATCTCCCCCTATATCCCCTTTCAATCCTGTGACATTAGTAGTTACAATCGGTGATGCTCTACTACATTGTAACAAGCGATCCCCGGCTATGTTACAACCAGCGATCTCTTCTACTTTCACTTTGCTGGTTCAGTAATGATTTCCAGCGCATGTCGGAATGTATTCAATCCAATTATGTTTTCAATATTTGCTCATATTATTGCCTTGTGCTATGCATTTTGTGTGTAGATTTTATCAAAGTGTTTTATGCATCTTGCTTTTCCCTGACCCCTTGACCCGGCAGCAGTTTCATGACCTGTACATTTAAAAACTGGCGCATTTTTTCTCTGTAACCTACACTGCCTGACGAAGAATCCGGTTCAGATTCGAAACTTTTAAGTTGCACCATCCATATCAATAAAGAATTGCCTTTGCACACGTCTTGGCAATTTTTTCCATCTTTCATGGAAGGCGCCATTCGGACTGTCCCCATTTTTTATCCTGATTTCATTGTATCTACCGGACTGAGAAGCCACGGGAATAGGACGCCGAGGCTGCCACCTGCTATTGGCTCAGCGAGTCTACATGCCACTGAAGGTGTTGCACTCTTATAGCCAAATCACACGGTAAGGTGCAATTGATCCATTCACCTTACTACAACATGTCACAGTATTTCACTAGGAGCGCACCTCTTTTTCTCCATTTATCTTACCATCCTACACATGCTCTCCACTCTGCTAATGATCTAAAATTTATATTTTTACTCAAGCGGAACTAATTTTCTTGAATACAATACCTCAAACCCAGGGATCAAGTCCTGGGGGAAAAAATGTGGGAACTCACTCAAGATTTTCATTCAAGGGCTGGTACTACTAATGGGAACGATGTTCCTGATGTGGAAAAGGTGCAGGAACTCAGTTCCCACGCATTCCTGCAGGACTTGTGCCCTGCTTGAACCTCTAGACTTACACACAACATCCACAGTTTTAAACATGCCCTAAAGAAATATCTCTTCAAACAGACATCCCTTAGTTGATCTCCTCTACTATCTCTATGTACCTTCTACTATCATCCGGCAGTGTCTCTCTGTGCTCTATGCACTTTAAACATTAGAGATTGGCCAGTGACTGGTCCCCCCTTTTATGTGATTTATCATATTTATAAAACATGGCTGGACCCTTGAATATAAAGCACTTTCTACCATTGTCTTTACCCTAACCCTTATAGACTGTAAGCTCTTGTGAACAGGGCCATCACTTCTCTTGTTTGAATAATAATTTTTATATTATTATTATTAAGTCAAGGGAATCCGTCATGTGCCATTGGTGTTCGTCATGGATCTGTCATAGCTTGGATTCCATATACTTGCTTCTTATATTGGAACTAGAGATGAGCGAATTTACAGTAAATTCGATTCGTCACGAACTTCTTGGCTCGGCAGTTGATGACTTTTCCTGCATAAATTAGTTCAGCTTTCAGGTGCTCCCGTGGGCTGGAAAAGGTGGATACATTCCTAGGAGACTCTTTCCTAGAACTGTATCCACCTTTTCCAGCCCACCGGAGCACCTGAAAGCTGAACTAATTTATGCAGGATAAGTCATCAACTGCCGAGCCGAGAAGTTCGTGACAAATCGAATTTACTGTAAATTCGCTCATCTCTAATTGGAACAGAAAAAGGGAATTCCTAACACTCAGGCTTACAGGGGTACTCCGGCCCTAGACATCTTATCCCCTATCCTTTGGATAGGGGATAAGATGCTAGGGTCGGAGTATCCCTTTAAACAGTTTTTTCAACATAAGAAAATACAACAAAACAAAAAGCCATATACTACACTTTCCCTGCTCTGCTGTTGTCATTCTGAACACTTTGCAGCCAATGACCGGCTTTAGGGTCTATTCACACGGCCGAATTTCCACTTGCGGAATTCTGCCCCAAATTAAAGCCCATAGAATTCAATGGGATTCTGCACTCCCATTCATAATTCTGAATCCCACAGAAGTCTATAGGCTTTAATTTGAGGCGGATATTCTGTCGTGTGAATAGACCGTTTTAGTGTGTTCAGAACTTCATCAGCAGAACAAGGAGAGCGCATCATTAGGATAAATAAATTAATTCTCTGGACTAGTCACACTGCTTTTTTTTCATACCCAAAGCAGGTTGTATTTTTTGACATAAATCCAATTAAAATGATCCATTAAGGTTGAAAATACTGTGTGTGCACACAGCCTTAAAAGTACAGCTTCATTCCAGTGTGACCTTAGCAGTAATGTCAATGCATGTAGCATAACAGCATATGGATTTCTCAAATTGTTATATGACTTAATACTTCCCAATGTTTTGTTATATTGCATTGCATAGTTTATCTTTCTGATAATAATGTTACATTCATTTATATCTTAAACCGGAAAAGTCACTGAGAACTGCTGATTTAGCATTTTGTACAAGATACATGTTCTTCATGATACTGTGTGTTACATCAAAAGGTCATATTTGTACTGGAGCTATGCTTCTCCATTTGTCAGTGACCTACAAAGAATCCCTCCCAGCTGCTCCTGTTTATGACTACATTCTATAATACTGGGCAACATCTGAAGCTTATACAGTACATCAAAAGTGACTCCACTTATCAGAGGCACCTCACCAACTGATGCTCTAGCGAAAGACACTGCATTAAGCATACACTTACACTTGTTTGGTGCTACCATCTTATTATAATGAAGAATAAAAATTGATTTTTGCATGGTCTTAGCAAGATGTAGCAAGTCCTTTTAGAGCGTACTTGATATAAATCAACAATACAATGCAACTTCGAGTGAAGAATTATATTGCTGTTTATATAAAGAGCTTAAGCGCAATTTGCAGAGCTTAAAAGTGGACGTCCAATGGAAATGACAACAAGTAAAACGCAACTTAATGGAAAGGCACTTTGAGCCTTGCTTGAAAGAAAACAAAAAATACCCACATAAACAGTTTTACTACATATATTGGTCTTTAAAGAGTAGCTCCCACCATCCTTTTTTTTATTTCTGTCCCTGCCTATTGCCCATCTATCCCTAACCTCCTCCCTGCCTTTTTTTTTTACTATCTTAGAAATGGCTTTTTGTCTACCTAGTGATGTGTTCACTTATCAGGCAGACTTCCCCAGCAGGCGCAACGTCACTGATGCCTGCAGGGGGCCGACTTCCGCCCTTAACTCATCTATACAGTGTGCCTCAAGTTGTTTCATCATTACAACTCCCAGCTTGCCCTGACATCTATTGGAAGCACCCTGTGTTGAAAACAATATCTTTGTTATGGCCCCGCAACCCGCCACCCCAAACCCCTCAACCCGCTACCCCCCCACCCCAAAAAAGACATACCCAAGTGCAGGAGGGGCATGCAAGACATAGAAGAAGCAGCACATGTATGCAGGGAAGCGGGGCCAGTGTGCGAGCCAATGCGCGCATCCTCTGTGTTCTCAGCACTCGCTCCCGCCTGTCTGATTGACAGGCAGGGAGCGAGCGCAGGCTGACTGAATTAGGACCGATTTCCCGGCCGGCAGGAGGGAGACCCCTAGTGGCCGGTTTTGAAATGTAAAATAAACTATTTTAATGAAAAATAATAATAATAATAATGAAACCATATTAGACATATGTTGTAGTACATAAGTACTACAACATATAAAAAAATGTTGTTGACAGTGCCCATTTAAGGGCTCTGGGGTGAAGTGCATAATACAGCAGAAAACAGGAAAATATAAGATGAAAAAGAAAATGTGTTCAAAACAGGGGACATGTCCTTAAACTGCAAATCTTATGTTATTTATAAACAAAGAAATGCATGTGAATTGCGCTCAAGGACTCAAGTTATATTTTGAGTTGTATTGACTCGTGATGCAAACCTTGAGGCTCTGAGGCTCTTGGTGCGTATAATGCCTTAAGCAATATGTTAAATATGCCATAGTAACAATTATTAAATATATTATTAATAAAATTGACTTTCCCTTTATAACTGCATGGCCATTTTTTCTGGCTGAAGGTTCTATAGTCTCACTGCTCTTACAGTAAAGAACTCAATTTCATGCAGCTGTAGGGACTTTTTGTTTTCTAGATATAGAGGGTATCCTCATGCTATAAAGTCCTGGGTATGAATATATAATAGGAGATATAATCATATTCACTTTAGTCTACTTATACATAGTTGTTCTTTTTTGGGGAACATTATTCTCTACTCCATTATCTTTAAATTACATACTGGTGCCCAAGACTGTACACAATCTTCCATATTCAGACTGGTTAGTGTCCTGAACTTAAAGGGGTTTGTCATACAAGAATCTTATGTCACGTCAACTAGATGTAACTTAAAAGTCGGACTGGTGAAAGTCTAAGGCCATGTTCCCATGACAGAATTACCGTGGCGAATTCCGCATTGGAATACAGCACAGTGATTCTGCTGCAGCAGAGTCCCGTTGAATTCAACAGGATTCTGCTGTGCTGCGTACACGGCGGAATTTCCGTGCAAGATATTTGCGGCATGGAAATTGCGATTTCCGTGTCTGCAGAAAGAATGAACACAATCATTCTTTTTACGGACTCCGCACGGAATGCATAGCCGTCTATGAGATGGCGCATTCCTGTGCAGTCCTAGCGCCGGCAGACTGCAGAAAGCCTGCACAGAGATTCTCTGTGCGGACATTGCGAGTGTGAACATAGCCTAATGGCTTATGCTCGATGCTGCATCTTGCCCGGGAAGTGACCATTCATGTGTCTTTTGAAGTCAATGGAAAAAATGGAAATCCTGGATTTCTCAGCAGTTTGTCCATTTAGGTGCATTAGATGTATGTATAAATTTTTTATTAGATGATCACCATTTTACAGATTTCATTAAGGGGGCACTAACCTGAATAGAATTATACTGTATACTTTCATGATACCTGAAAATGAATGATTCTTCTAAAAGTATATAGGCCCAGCAAAAATTCACACAATTTTTAAGCAAACATGTTTGTGTCGAATTTACAACAGATGTAAATTGTAGTAAAAGTCTTTGCCAGTTAAAACTGATGTAGATTTCTGAGGCTGCCACCTGTCATTTATTGGGAGGAGTGCCTCTTTTAATGAATGAGAGGGGTGGCACTTAAAGGGGTACTCCACTGCTCAGCATTTGGAACAAACTGTTCCGAATGCTGGAGCCGGGAGCTTGTGATGTCATATCCCCGCCCTTCATGACATCACACCCCACACCCTCAATGCAAGTCTATGGGAGGTGGCGTGATGGCTGTCACGCCCCTCCCATAGACTTGCATTGAGGGGGCAGAGCGTGACATCATGATGGGGCGGGGCTATGACGTCACAAGCTCTCGGTGCCAGCTCCTGTGTTCAGAACAGTTTGCTCCAAACGCTGAGCAGCGGAGTACCCCTTTAAGACTGGCGTATGAATTTGCCAGTCTTGGTAAACTTCCCCCATAGTGAGTAGTCTTTTAGACATGGAAAAATCCAATCTGATCTCTCCACTATAAACATTCTTCTTGTGTCAACATTTGATTCTCACTTCTTAAAAACTCACACACATTTTATGTACAGATTTTTTCTGCTTTGCAGGAACATATGGCTTACATTTACAGTTTCTTTAAAAATTTACAAAAAAGATCCATCTTGTGCGGACAGAGATTCAGGATTAGCTTTTTTTGAACATATGGATAAAATCACGATACAGAACACACTGGTGAAGTCTACAGTATCTGGTATTTGTAACCCTTTATTCATCATTCTCAGGAGATAGGTATATATACAACCCCAAGATTAGTGAATCCATAACACCTGTATGGTGAGCAGAGTTGTATTTCTAGGAAAACTTCACAATACAAGACAAATGTTCCCATTAAAGATTCATGTGAAGGCTACAGTCAGGCTAAGTTTCTACCTGTTTTTTTTTTTTTGTTTGCATTTTTCCCCCCCAAAAACGGCCCCCATGGTGTTTTTTCATAGAAAAAACACTGCGGACAGATGTTAGCTGTAAGTCAATGATAAATCACAAAATTATTTTGACACTTTGCGTTTTTCAGTTTGTCTTTTTTTTTTTTTATCCTTTCACTCTTTCAAACACTTTTTTGGTGTTTTGGTGGTTTTGCAAAATCGCAGCATGTTAAGCCTATGGCGTTTTTCCCCCTGAATTTGTGGAGTTTTTCTCCCATAAAAGTCTATAGGAGTTAAAAAAAGCTATGTGGGTTTGAACTTTGGCATTTTTTCAAGTGGTTTTTATTCCTTTTTGGACATCCAAAAAGGGATGGAGATGTGTGTGTGTGTTTTTAACTTTTTTCACTTTTCATTTCTTTTTTTTTTTTAGGTAGTACTACTACTCCCAGCATGAAACAGACTGTTCCATGATGGGAGTAGTAGTTCTTGTACTAATATAGAGATCGCCCGGATGTCACTTCTGACACCCGTTGCGATCCTCCTATATAATGTATAGAAGCAGGCGGCCCTCTGGTCCCCTGCACTGTATTCTGTGATGTGAAGTTCTTTACATCACAAATTCATATTCGCCGCAGAGAGCTGTGTTTGCCCAGATGGTAAAGCCAATCACAACTGTCTGCATTAAATATGAATAGGTGCATATATAAATGGCAGTGCAGGGGACCAGAGAAGAGTGGCCACCCGCATCTATACATTATACAGGATGATCGCAGTGGGTGTCAGGAGTGACACCCACTATGTTCTGTCCTTAACTGCAGGTACTACTGCTTCCAACTTGAAGCACACTCTGCTCCATGCTGGGAGCTGTAGTACCTTCATTAATAGATCGCAGCAGGTGTCAGAAGTGATACTTTTTGTGACCTGTCTATTAATGCAGGTGTTGGAGCAGTAGTACCTGCAGTTAAGGACAGATCATAGCGGGCGTCACTCCTGACACCCGCTGTGATCGTCCTTCATCCTTTATCCCTGAGATTAATTTCTATTCACATCACTGGCCGTCCAGGAGTATAGAGATACTGAGTGAGATGTGAGTGCAGGTGAAAGCCGCTCCGCATCTCTGCAAAATAAAGGACAATCGCATCGGGTGTCAGGAGTGATACCCAGGGTGATCTGTCTATTAGTACAGGTACTACAGCTCCCATCATGGAACAGTCTGTTCCATGATGGGAGTAGTAGTACTACCTAATAAATGCAAAAACATTTTTAAAAAAGTTAAACACACACACATTTAATTAAACACATTATTAAAATGCATTACTAATAAAAAGTTTAACAAAATTAATTATAAAAAATATGTTATTTTTTACATTTAAATGGCCCTTTTATAAATTTTTATTATTGCCGGCTACATTTTAAGGTGTCTGCCCGCCCACATAAATGAATTCCCGTTTAAAAATTAATTAAAATATACATTTTGTTAAATTACATTTTTTTCCATCCCTACTGCATCTTTTTTTTTTTTGGTACCCAGCACATTTTGAAAAAAATGCCAAAGGGGCCAAAATGCAATTTCCACTCAAAGGCAAAAACACAAGAAAAAAAAACAACATACACAGGAAAATGCTGTGGCGTTTTTCTGGCATTTTTTTTTCTTGTTTTTTTTGGGCCAGAAAAAACTTAACCTCACACAGTCGTTTGTCTCTGGCAGTGTGGAACCCATTAGGCCCGAGAGTTTGACGGACATTATTCATGGGCTATAACGGTAGTGTGAAAGGGGCCTAAGAGATTAAAAAAATAAATAAATGAAATGTGCAAATTGCAGTATTCATTGGATTTTTTTCCCCATACCATACATTACATATTTATGAGTATGGTTAAAAATGTGAAATATGTTTAACCCCTTAACGACCATGGACGTAAATGTACATCCTGGTTTGGCGGGACTTCCCGCACCAGGACGTACATTTATGTCATGTATATGACCGCGAGCATTGGAAGGGTGCTCGCATCATACACGGCAGGTTCCGGCTGCTAGCAGCAGCCGGGGACCCACCCGTGATGGCCGACATCCGCAATCGCATGGATGTCCGCCATTAACCCCTCAGATGCCATGATCAATACAGATCACGGCATCTGCAGCATTGCGGCACTTTCATTGGATGATCGGATCGGCCGCAGTGCTGCCGCGGCGATCTGATCATCCAGCATGACAGCCGGAGGTCCTCTTACCTAGCTCCGGCCGTCTACCGGGGTTTTCTGCTATGGTCTGCGATCGAGCAGACCAGAGCAGAAGATCACCGATAATACTGAGCAGTGCTGTGTCCTATGCATAGCACTGCACAGTATTAGCAATCAAAGGATTGCTATAGATAGTCCCCTATGGGGACATAAAAAGTGTAAAAAAATAAGTTGAAAAATGTAAAAATAAAAAGCAATAAAAAAGTGAAAAATCCCCTCCCCCAATAAAAATGAAAATTGTCCGTTTTTCCCATTTTACCCCCAAAAAGCGTAATTTAAAAAAAAAATAAACATATTTGGTATTGGCGCGTGCGTAAATGTCCGAACTATCAAAATATAATGTTAATGATCCCGTATGGTGAATGGTGTAAATGTTAAAAATTAAAAAAAAAGCCCAAAAATGCTGCTTTTTTGTCACATTTTATTTAAAAAAATTAATAAAAATTATCTAAAAGTTTTATATATGCAAATGGGGTATGTAAAATAAAGTACAGATAACAGCGCAAAAAATGAGCCCTCATACCGCCCTATATACGGAAAAATGAAAAAGTTATAGGTGGTCAAAATAGGGCGATTTTAGATTACTGATTTTGTACAAAAAGTTTTAGATTTTTTTTAAGCGGTACAAAAATATAAAAGTATCTAGCCATGGGAATCATTTTAATCGTATTGACCCACAGAATAAAGAACACCATCATTTTTACTGTGAAGTGTACAGTGTGAAAACAAAACCCTCCAAAATGTGCAAAATTTGGGTTTTCATTTAAATTTCCTCCCTAGAAATGTTTTTGGGGGGGTTTGTCGTACATTTTATGGTAAAATGAGAGATTTAATTACAAAGTACAATTGGTCACGCAAAAAACAAGCCCTTATATGGGTCTGCACATGGAAATATAAAGGAGTTATGGATTCTAGAAGGCGAGGAGGAAAAAACAAAAACGCAAAAATAAAATTGGCCTGGTCCTTGAGGTGAAAATGGGCTTGAAGGGGTTAAAATATGGAATAACATGAATATGTAAAAACAAAGGGCAGCAAATGTGATCCATTCAACAAATATAGATCTGCCATATGACCACAATCTGTAACACAAATGTCGATGTGTGAATTCATACTGCAACTAATGAAATTGTATACTTGGTATTGTTACACCGGGTATCCGGTAATCCTCATGCTGGTGTTCGGAATGTTTGTTAGTATAAGTGGGAGAATGGTTAGAGGAACCAAAGAGATACTGATGTCTAGACTTGGAATTAGCAATAACTTTAGCTCTATTCAAGGTACTTCTCTTGTATCCTCATGCCATGAATCTGGAATCTATAGCAGAAACAGTTTGTATGTAATATTCTGGTTGGGATGATGCCCTCTTTGCCCTAATATATTCACCAATTGGTAGATTTTTAAGGGTATGGGCAGGGTGACCACTTGTATCATGGAGAATATTGTTACTTGTAGTTGTTTTGCAAAATAATTTAGTTTGAAGAGAATGTGTATTATTATCCCCAATTAAAGTCACAAAAAGTAAATTTTCTATTTCTCTGCATGTACTGTAAAACATAAGATACAGTCATTGTTATTCAAATAAGATTCAATGGCATATAGCTCCTGCCACACGAAGAGGAGGTCATCTATATAACGCCCGTACCACCTAAAAGATTGTATAAAGGGGTTGCGGTGCAAATTGATAGACCTCCTCCCAGTGTGACATAAACAAATTCACCAATGATGGGGAAAACTTAGCCCCCATAGGACAGCCTGTGGTCTGATGAAAAAACAAGTTATTGATTGAAAATAAATTATTTGTTAACAAAAAATGCAAAACATCCAAAATGAAACCTGAGATGACAATCATAATTACTGTATTAGTCTAAATGATAAGCTACTGATTGGACAGCCCTGCCATGTGGGATGCAGGTGTACAATGACACTACATCACAAGCAAACCACATGTACAGGGGGTTCCACTCCATGTCATAGAAAGCACCCAAAACCACTTTGGTGTCACATATATACCCAGCCGTTCTTACTACAAGAGGTTGTAGTGATCTATCCAACCAGCCCCCTAACCTTTCAAGGAGGAAATCAATACCTGCAACTTTCGGGCGGATATTTTTTTTAGACACAGGTATATGAAGAGGTGCATTTTTGTAGTACCGTGTGCCATGAGCCAGTTCACGGCTCAAAACGTATCAGCATCTTTTCCTTTTAATATGATATGTCGATTAGAAATGAAAGCAGTTACAGTTATTAGAATCGTCACAAACCTCGCGGCTCGGTAGTTGCTGACTTCAGCCTGCATAAATTAGTTCAGCTTTCAGGTGCTC
>NW_026610343.1:0-11589 GCF_029499605.1 Hyla sarda | reverse complement strand
GAGAAGAAGGAGGAGGACAGAGGCGTCTGGCAGCGGCTGTCCCTCCCCCTCTCCATTCAGAACACATAATTGTGGATCCGCTGTCTGGACACAGAGCTGACGGTGAGATCCCACATTTTGGTATCTGACTACGACTACATCTTATGATATCAGATGAATAGAAGATGTGATGAAAACCTGGATGTTATTTAACCATTTAATGTCATTGTACACGAGAGGACACAGAGGGGACACGTGTCACATGTCATTGGTCACCTCCAAAAATCATTTTTCACCAAAATATATATATTATATCTGACAAGATCCGGATTATGTCCACAACATCCAGCCTGACCAGTACTGAATCCTGTCAGGTCACAACTGGCTGCCATAGTACAGAAGCAGGCCTGCGTGACAGACCGGCGTGACAGGCCCGCGTGACAGACCCGCGTGACAGGCCCGCGTGACAGGCCCGCGTGACAGGCCCGCGTGACAGGCCCGCGTGACAGGCCCGCGTGACAGGCCCGCGTGACAGGCCCGCGTGACAGGCCCGCGTGACAGGCCCGCGTGACAGGCCGGCGTGACAGGCCGGCGTGACAGGCCCGCGTGACAGACCGGCGTGACAGACCCGCGTGACAGACCGGCGTGACAGGCCCGCGTGACAGGCCCGCGTGACAGGCCCGCGTGACAGGCCCGCGTGACAGGCCCGCGTGACAGGCCCGCGTGACAGGCCCGCGTGACAGGCCCGCGTGACAGGCCCGCGTGACAGGCCCGCGTGACAGGCCGGCGTGACAGGCCGGCGTGACAGGCCCGCGTGACAGGCCCGCGTGACAGGCCCGCGTGACAGACCCGCGTGACAGACCCGCGTGACAGACCCGCGTGACAGACCCGCGTGACAGACCCGCATAAAAATATATAATAAAGACCAGTATATTTTGGGTAGACAATCAATCATATACTATAAGGTCAGCTGGATGACCCAAAAAATTCCCCAAATTTCCCATATACCAAAATTAATTATTGCTGAAACTTTATTAATACTTGTGAGTTAAAATGACGTGCGATCTATATAGGTCAGAACAGGCTTTGTTATATTGCACTTGGCATCAGTCTCTGTTGTCAGTATCACCTGGGTCTGTCCCCTGGGTCTGTCCCCTGGGTCTATCCCCTGGGTCTATCACCTGGGTCTGTCCCCTATTATATATTTTATATTATGGTATAACAGTATAATATATCCATATACTCCATGTGGTCCTATATTATATATTGTAGTATAACAGTATAACATATCCATATACTCCATGTGGTCCTATATTATATATTATAGTATAACAGTATAATATATCCATATACTTCATGTGGTCCTATATTATATATTATAGTATAACTGTATAACATATCCATATACTTCATGTGGTCCTATATTATAGTATAACTGTATAATATATCCATATACTTCATATGGTCCTATGTTATATTATATATTATAGTATAACTGTATAACATATCCGTATACTTCATATGATCCTATGTTATATTATATATTATAGTATAACTGTATAACATATCCATATACTTCATGTGGTCCCATATTATATATTAAAGTATAACTGTATAACATATCCATATACTTCATGTGGTCCTATATTATATTATATATTATAGTATAACTGTATAACATATCCATATACTTCATATGGTCCTATGTTATATTATATATTATAGTATAACTGTATAACATATCCGTATACTTCATATGGTCCTATGTTATATTATATATTATAGTATAACTGTATAACATATCCATATACTTCATGTGGTCCCATATTATATATTAAAGTATAACTGTATAACATATCCATATACTTTATGTGGTCCTATATTATATTATATATTATAGTATAACTGTATAACATATCCATATACTTCATGTGGTCCCATATTATATATTAAAGTATAACTGTATAACATATCCATATACTTTATGTGGTCCTATATTATATTATATATTATAGTATAACTGTATAACATATCCATATACTTTATGTGGTCCTATATTATATTATATATTATAGTATAACTGTATAACATATCCGTATACTTTATGTGGTCCTATATTATATTATATATTATAGTATAACTGTATAACATATCCGTATACTTTATGTGGTCCTATATTATATTATATATTATAGTATAACTGTATAACATATCCATATACTTCATATGGTCCTATGTTATATTATATATTATAGTATAACTGTATAACATATCCATATACTTCATATGGTCCTATGTTATATTATATATTATAGTATAACTGTATAACATATCCGTATACTTCATGTGGTCCCATATTATATTATATATTATAGTATAACTGTATAACATATCCATATACTTCATGTGGTCCCATATTATATATTAAAGTATAACTGTATAACATATCCATATACTTCATGTGGTCCTATATTATATTATATATTATAGTATAACTGTATAACGTATCCATATACTTCATGTGGTCCCATATTATATATTAAAGTATAACTGTATAACATATCCATATACTTCATGTGGTCCTATATTATATATTATAGTATAACTGTATAACATATTCATATACTTCATGTGGTCCTATATTATATATTATAGTATAATAGTATAACATATCCATATACTCCATGTGGTCCTATATTATATATTATAGTATAACTGTATAACATATCCATATACTTCATGTGGTCCTATATTATATATTATAGTATAACTGTATAACATATCCATATACTTCATGTGGTCCTATATTATATTATATATTATAGTATAACAGTATAACATATCCATATACTTCATATGGTCCTATGTTATATTATATATTATAGTATAACTGTATAACATATCCGTATACTTCATGTGGTCCTATATTATATTATATATTATAGTATAACTGTATAACATATCCATATACTCCATGTGGTCCTATATTATATATTATAGTATAACTGTATAACATATCCATATACTCCATGTGGTCCTATATTATATATTATAGTATAACTGTATAACATATCCATATAATTCATGTGGTCCTATATTATATATTATAGTATAACTGTATAACATATCCATATAATTCATGTGGTCCTATATTATATATTATAGTATAACTGTATAACATATCCATATACTCCATGTGGTCCTATATTATATATTATAGTATAACAGTATAACATATCCATATACTCCATGTGGTCCTATATTATATATTATAGTATAACAGTATAACATATCCATATACTTCATGTGGTCCTATATTATATATTATAGTATAACTGTATAACATATCCATATACTTCATGTGGTCCCATATTATATTATATATTATAGTATAACTGTATAACGTATCCATATACTTCATGTGGTCCCATATTATATTATATATTATAGTATAACTGTATAACATATCCATATACTTCATGTGGTCCCATATTATATTATATATTATAGTATAACTGTATAACATATCCATATACTTCATGTGGTCCTATATTATAGTATAACTGTATAACGTATCCATATACTCCATGTGGTCCTATATTATATATTATAGTATAACAGTATAATATATCCATATACTCCATGTGGTCCTATATTATATATTGTAGTATAACAGTATAACATATCCATATACTTCATGTGGTCCTATATTATAGTATAACTGTATAACATATCCATATACTTCATATGGTCCTATGTTATATTATATATTATAGTATAACTGTATAACATATCCGTATACTTCATATGATCCTATGTTATATTATATATTATAGTATAACTGTATAACATATCCATATACTTCATGTGGTCCCATATTATATATTAAAGTATAACTGTATAACATATCCATATACTTCATGTGGTCCTATATTATATTATATATTATAGTATAACTGTATAACATATCCATATACTTCATATGGTCCTATGTTATATTATATATTATAGTATAACTGTATAACATATCCGTATACTTCATATGGTCCTATGTTATATTATATATTATAGTATAACTGTATAACATATCCATATACTTCATGTGGTCCCATATTATATATTAAAGTATAACTGTATAACATATCCATATACTTTATGTGGTCCTATATTATATTATATATTATAGTATAACTGTATAACATATCCATATACTTCATGTGGTCCCATATTATATATTAAAGTATAACTGTATAACATATCCATATACTTTATGTGGTCCTATATTATATTATATATTATAGTATAACTGTATAACATATCCATATACTTTATGTGGTCCTATATTATATTATATATTATAGTATAACTGTATAACATATCCGTATACTTTATGTGGTCCTATATTATATTATATATTATAGTATAACTGTATAACATATCCGTATACTTTATGTGGTCCTATATTATATTATATATTATAGTATAACTGTATAAAATATCCATATACTTCATATGGTCCTATGTTATATTATATATTATAGTATAACTGTATAACATATCCATATACTTCATATGGTCCTATGTTATATTATATATTATAGTATAACTGTATAACATATCCGTATACTTCATGTGGTCCCATATTATATTATATATTATAGTATAACTGTATAACATATCCATATACTTCATGTGGTCCCATATTATATATTAAAGTATAACTGTATAACATATCCATATACTTCATGTGGTCCTATATTATATTATATATTATAGTATAACTGTATAACGTATCCATATACTTCATGTGGTCCCATATTATATATTAAAGTATAACTGTATAACATATCCATATACTTCATGTGGTCCTATATTATATATTATAGTATAACATATCCATATAATTCATGTGGTCCTATATTATATATTATAGTATAACTGTATAACATATTCATATACTTCATGTGGTCCTATATTATATATTATAGTATAATAGTATAACATATCCATATACTCCATGTGGTCCTATATTATATATTATAGTATAACTGTATAACATATCCATATACTTCATGTGGTCCTATATTATATATTATAGTATAACTGTATAACATATCCATATACTTCATGTGGTCCTATATTATATTATATATTATAGTATAACAGTATAACATATCCATATACTTCATATGGTCCTATGTTATATTATATATTATAGTATAACTGTATAACATATCCGTATACTTCATGTGGTCCTATATTATAGTATAACAGTATAACATATCCATATACTTCATGTGGTCCTATATTATATTATATATTATAGTATAACTGTATAACATATCCATATACTCCATGTGGTCCTATATTATATATTATAGTATAACTGTATAACATATCCATATACTCCATGTGGTCCTATATTATATATTATAGTATAACTGTATAACATATCCATATAATTCATGTGGTCCTATATTATATATTATAGTATAACTGTATAACATATCCATATAATTCATGTGGTCCTATATTATATATTATAGTATAACTGTATAACATATCCATATACTCCATGTGGTCCTATATTATATATTATAGTATAACAGTATAACATATCCATATACTCCATGTGGTCCTATATTATATATTATAGTATAACAGTATAACATATCCATATACTTCATGTGGTCCTATATTATATATTATAGTATAACTGTATAACATATCCATATACTTCATGTGGTCCCATATTATATTATATATTATAGTATAACTGTATAACGTATCCATATACTTCATGTGGTCCCATATTATATTATATATTATAGTATAACTGTATAACATATCCATATACTTCATGTGGTCCCATATTATATTATATATTATAGTATAACTGTATAACATATCCATATACTTCATGTGGTCCTATATTATAGTATAACTGTATAACATATCCATATACTCCATGTGGTCCTATATTATATATTATAGTATAACAGTATAATATATCCATATACTCCATGTGGTCCTATATTATATATTGTAGTATAACAGTATAACATATCCATATACTTCATGTGGTCCTATATTATATATTGTAGTATAACAGTATAACATATCCATATACTCCATGTGGTCCTATATTATATATTATAGTATAACAGTATAATATATCCATATACTTCATGTGATCCTATATTATTATATATTATAGTATAACAGTATAACATATCCATATACTCCATGTGGTCCTATATTATATATTATGGTATAACTGTATAACATATCCATATACTTCATGTGGTCCTATATTATATATTATAGTATAACTGTATAACATATCCATATACTTCATGTGGTCCTATATTATATATTATAGTATAACTGTATAACATATCCATATACTTCACGTGGTCCTATATTATATATTATAGTATAACTGTATAACATATCCATATACTTCATGTTGTCCTATATTATTATATATTATAGTATAACAGTATAACATATCCATATACTCCATGTGGTCCTATATTATATATTATAGTATAACTGTATAACATATCCATATACTTCATGTTGTCCTATATTATATATTATAGTATAACTGTATAACATATCCATATACTTCATGTGGTCCTATATTATATATTATAGTATAACTGTATAACATATCCATATACTTCATGTTGTCCTATATTATATATTATAGTATAACTGTATAACATATCCATATACTTCATGTGGTCCTATATTATATTATATATTATAGTATAACAGTATAACATATCCATATACTTCATGTGGTCCTATATTATATATTATAGTATAACTGTATAACATATCCATATACTTCATGTGGTCCTATATTATATATTATAGTATAACTGTATAACATATCCATATATAATATAGGACCATATGAAGTATATTATAGTATAACTGTATAACATATCCATATACTTCATGTGGTCCTATATTATATTATATATTATAGTATAACAGTATAACATATCCATATACTTCATGTGGTCCTATATTATATATTATAGTATAACTGTATAACATATCCATATATAATATAGGACCATATGAAGTATATTATAGTATAACTGTATAACATATCCATATACTTCATGTGGTCCTATATTATATTATATATTATAGTATAACAGTATAACATATCCATATACTTCATGTGGTCCTATATTATATTATATATTATAGTATAACAGTATAACATATCCATATACTTCATATGGTCCTATGTTATATTATATATTATAGTATAACAGTATAATATATCCATATACTTCATGTGGTCCTATATTATATTATATATTATAGTATAACAGTATAACATATCCATATACTTCATGTGGTCCTATATTATATATTATAGTATAACTGTATAACATATCCATATATAATATAGGACCATATGAAGTATATTATAGTATAACTGTATAACATATCCATATACTTCATGTGGTCCTATATTATATTATATATTATAGTATAACAGTATAACATATCCATATACTTCATGTGGTCCTATATAATATATTGTAGTATAACAGTATAACATATCCATATACTTCATGTGGTCCTATATTATATTATATATTATAGTATAACAGTATAACATATCCATATACTTCATGTGGTCCTATATTATATATTATAGTATAACTGTATAACATATCCATATATAATATAGGACCATATGAAGTATATTATAGTATAACTGTATAACATATCCATATACTTCATGTGGTCCTATATTATATTATATATTATAGTATAACAGTATAACATATCCATATACTTCATGTGGTCCTATATTATATATTATAGTATAACTGTATAACATATCCATATACTTCATGTGGTCCTATATTATATATTATAGTATAACATATCCATATACTTCATGTGGTCCCATATTATATTATATATTATAGTATAACTGTATAACATATCCATATACTTCATATGGTCCTATGTTATATTATATATTATAGTATAACCGTATAACATATCCATTTATTTTTTGGAGATATTAGGTAATCATCACAAATACCTATGATGTTATTCATATTAAATATAAGGCAGAAGCCACTGATCTCATATCCATCATGTTCTTTGGGCTTTATAGCCCCTGATCGGCGTCCTCGTGTTCAATAACCTCTTCACAAAGTCACTCAGGTGAGGAAACATGTCGGGGCTGAGCATTAGTATAAATACAGTGCATCTATAAGGTCTATAAAGAATCATGTACTGCAGACACCAATGTGATAGACTGATATGATACACCAATGTGGCGGACCCAGGTGGCAGACCCAGGTGGCCGACCCACGTGACAGACCCAGGTGGCAGACCCAGGTGGCCGACCCACGTGACAGACCCAGGTGGCAGACCCAGGTGGCAGACCCAGGTGGCAGACCCAGGTGGCAGACCCAGGTGGCCGACCCACGTGACAGACCCAGGTGGCAGACCCAGGTGGCAGACCCAGGTGGCAGACCCAGGTGGCCGACCCACGTGACAGACCCAGGTGGCAGACCCAGGTGGCAGACCCAGGTGGCAGACCCAGGTGGCCGACCCACGTGACAGACCCAGGTGGCAGACCCAGGTGGCCGACCCACGTGACAGACCCACGTGGCAGACCCATGTGACCTGAAAAGTCACCTGACATTACTGTATGCCAAAGGCAGGAAGGAGAACACGGTGATCGTGGCTTCTATAGAGGCGTTAGCAGAGAGCACTGTGGTCAGACTGGAAATAACTACACAACTTCCTGTGGAGAATACAGCAGCTGATAAGTCCTGGAAGGGTTAAGATTTTTATAAATAAGTAATTTACAAATCTGTTTAACTTTCTGGCACCAGCTGATTTAATTTTTTTCCCACCAGAGTACCCCTCTAAAATATGGTTCTAAGTTTGCTAACAATCGAGGTGCCCTGGCTTCATTGATCAGCTGATCAGCCCCCTGAGATGTTGATGGAGGATCAGTCGATCAATCCTGGAGAAATCCTTTAACTATGTCTGAACATTTGGTAAAATATTCAGGCTCCATTGCAATCCATGTGACTTTTTGGACCTTCGTAGCCTTGCAGAGGAGCTCGTCCCGCCCAATGGATGTTCCCAGTTCACGATGAGAAGAACCACTAAGGGCCCCAGAGATGTTCTCATGAAGGTCACATTAAATGCGACAAAATGTCATTGACCACGTGACCTCATCCTGAAACAAGACCAGATATTGCTGCAGTCAGATCCGTAGCCCAACACAATCATGTCCAAGACCAAGACCAAGACCACCCATGTCCAAAGTGCAAGACCCCCCATCAGCCAGCCCTTTTACAACTATGCCCCATGTTTGAGGCTTCCCATGGTAAACCAACCATTCCCATGGTAACACAAATTGAAGGGGCCTGAAGTCCACTTGGCTTAAAGGCTGAGGTGAAACAGGCGGCCGGCACAATTATGGTGAAGAGGTCACATGTATTGGTTACGAACCTTCACCATCAACAATAGTTTTTTCCACCATTTGCTCTATAACAAATTGAAAGACCAACCAAGAATGAGATCCGGTCTTGTAGAAGAGTGACCCTGTTAGGGATCAGGACCGTGGGGATTAATCCTGAGGTTTCAACTAAGCTCATCCCTACCCATATATGACCCGGCCCAGTAGCCCATCGTCTATCACCCCACACCGCCGGCTCTGTCACACGATTCAACCAATCAGATCATTCAACCATTGGCCACTGAACAAATCCAAGTCAATAAGGACACAGTAAGAACCGGACTACCAGGCCATGGCACTTCTTATAGTTCAACCAAATGGAGACAAGACAACTTCCCATGGAGGACAGGGCTGGAGGAATTCTGTCCAGATGGCGGTATAAGAGGGATCCGAGGGGGCAGGGGGTCCATTCCCTCAATAAAATTTTGCTAACCCAGATATGAGCGGTGTCTTCCCTCTCCGGCCTGGCAGTGTCATCCGTCATCATTACATCTCCAGGATTCCTGCCACTTCTGATTTCATCTGCAAAATTTTTTTTTTTAATGTTACTGATCCAATTGTGGAGGAACAAGTTTTGGATAAACAAATCTGTGGAGATACTGGAGAGAGCAAAGCCGGTCAAGTCCACTTATTGGGGCCGACCAGATGTGTGTCGGGGCAGATCAGCTGTGTCGTGTGTGTCAGGGGCGGACCAGCTGTGTCGTGTGTGTCGGGGGCAGAACGGCTGTGTCGTGTGTGTCGGGGGCAGAACGGCTGTGTCGTGTGTGTCGGGGGCAGAACGGCTGTGTCGTGTGTGCCAGGGGCGGACCAGCTGTGTCGTGTGTGGCGGGGTGGCTGTGTCGTGTGTGTCGGGGCAGACCGGCTGTCTCGTGTGTGTCGGGGGCAGAACGGCTGTGTCGTGTGTGTCAGGGGTGGACAAGCTGTGTCGTGTGTGTCGGGGGCAGAACGGCTGTGTCGTGTGTGTCAGGGGCGGACCAGCTGTGTCGTGTGTGGCGGGGGTGGCTGTGTCGTGTGTGTCGGGGCAGACCAGCTGTCTCGTGTGTGTCGGGGGCAGAACGGCTGTGTCGTGTGTGTCAGGGGCGGACAAGCTGTGTCGTGTGTGTCGGGGGCAGAACGGCTGTGTCGTGTGTGTCAGGGGCGGACCAGCTGTGTCGTGCGTGTCGGGGGTGGCTGTGTCGTGTGTGTCAGGGGCAGAACGGCTGTGTCGTGTGTGTCAGGGGCAGAACGGCTGTGTCGTGTGTGTCAGGGGCGGACCAGCTGTGTCGTGTGTCTGGGACAGACCGGCTGTGTCATGCGTGTCGGGGGGCGGACCGGCTGTGTCAAGTGTCCGTATGTGTCGGGGGCGGACTGGCTGTTTTGTGTGTGTTGGGGGCGGACCGGCTGTGTCGTGTGTGCCGGGGGGCGGACTGGCTGTGTAGTGTGTTCCGGGGGCGGACCGACTGTGTCTTGTGTGTCAGGGGTGGACCAGCTGTGTCGTGTGTGTTAGGGGCGGACCGGCAGTCTCGTGTGTGTCTGGGGCGGACTGGCTGTGTCTCGTATGTGTCAGGGGCAGACCGGCTGTCTTGTGTGTGTCAGGGGCAGACCGGCTGTTTCGTGTGTGTCGGGGGCAGACCGGCTGTGTCACGCGTGCCGGGGGTGGATCGGCTGTGTCGTATGTCCGTATGTGTCAGGGGCAGACTGGCTGTGTCGTGTGTGTCTGGGGCGGACCGGCTGTGCTGTGTCAGTCGGGGGCGGATCGGCTGTGCTGTGTCTGTCGGATCGGCTGTGTCATGTGCATTGGGGGGCAAACTGGTTGTGTCGTGTGTGTCTGGGGCGAACCGGCTGTGCTGTGTCAGTCGGGGGCGGATCAACTGTTTCATGTGCATTGGAGGGCGGATCGGCTGTGTCGTGTGCGTCGGGGGCGGACTGTTTGTGTCGTGTGTGTTGGGGGCGGACCGGATGTGTTGTGTCTGTCGGGGGCGAACCTCCTGTGTCGGGGGTAGACCGGCTGTGTTGTGTGTGTCCTTCTCATAATGTGGATTATAAGGAGAAATAAACAAATTGATGCTTCCCTTTGGATTTGTGTAATTCTGAACATTTTGGTT
>NW_026610342.1:0-11609 GCF_029499605.1 Hyla sarda | reverse complement strand
CATCTTCTCTGTTCGTCGCGGTCAATGGGAAAAGGCGCTTATCTGCAATCTAGGTGTTTCTGCGTGCTGCGCCCGCCCAAAGAGTGCCCGGGTGAAAACGACAACGCAGGCATGTCGGGTGCCCCTGTCTGCACCAGCACAGCAAGTTTTGAGCAAATATCTCCTTCCATTAGGCCGCAATGGCAAGAAGCTTGTGCATCCTCTCTGTTCGTCGCGGTCAATGGGAAAAGGCGCTTATCTGCAATCTAGGTGTTTCTGCGTGCTGCACCCGCCCAAAGAGTGCCCGGGTGAAAACGACAACGCAGGCATGTCGGGTGCCACTGTCTGCACCAGCACAGCAAGTTTTGAGCAAATATCTCCTTCCGTTCGGCCGCAATGGCAAGAAGCTTGTGCATCTTCTCTGTTCGTCGCGGTCAATGGGAAAAGGCGCTTATCTGCAATCTAGGTGTTTCTGCGTGCTGCACCCGCCCAAAGAGTGCCCGGGTGAAAACGACAACGCAGGCATGTCGGGTGCCACTGTCTGCACCAGCACAGCAAGTTTTGAGCAAATATCTCCTTCCGTTCGGCCGCAATGGCAAGAAGCTTGTGCATCCTCTCTGTTCGTCGCGGTCAATGGGAAAAGGCGCTTATCTGCAATCTAGGTGTTTCTGCGTGCTGCGCCCGCCCAAAGGGTGCCCGGGTGAAAACGACAACGCAGGCATGTCGGGTGCCACTGTCTGCACCAGCACAGCAAGTTTTGAGCAAATATCTCCTTCCGTTCGTCCGCAATGGCAAGAAGCTTGTGCATCCTCTCTGTTCGTCGCGGTCAATGGGAAAAGGCGCTTATCTGCAATCTAGGTGTTTCTGCGTGCTGCGCCCGCCCAAAGAGTGCCCGGGTGAAAACGACAACGCAGGCATGTCCGGTGCCACTGTCTGCACCAGCACAGCAAGTTTTGAGCAAATATCTCCTTCCGTTCGGCCGCAATGGCAAGAAGCTTGTGCATCCTCTCTGTTCGTCGCGGTCAATGGGAAAAGGCGCTTATCTGCAATCTAGGTGTTTCTGCGTGCTGCGCCCGCCAAAAGAGTGCCCGGGTGAAAACGACAACGCAGGCATGTCGGGTGCCACTGTCTGCACCAGCAAAGCAAGTTTTGAGCAAATATCTCCTTCCGTTCGTCCGCAATGGCAAGAAGCTTGTGCATCCTCTCTGTTCGTCGCGGTCAATGGGAAAAGGCGCTTATCTGCAATCTAGGTGTTTCTGCGTGCTGCGCCCGCCCAAAGAGTGCCCGGGTGAAAACGACAACGCAGGCATGTCGGGTGCCACTGTCTGCACCAGCACAGCAAGTTTTGAGCAAATATCTCCTTCCGTTCGGCCGCAATGGCAAGAAGCTTGTGCATCTTCTCTGTTCGTCGCGGTCAATGGGAAAAGGCGCTTATCTGCAATCTAGGTGTTTCTGCAAGCTGCGCCCGCCCAAAGAGTGCCCGGGTGAAAACGACAACGCAGGCATGTCGGGTGCCACTGTCTGCACCAGCACAGCAAGTTTTGAGCAAATATCTCCTTCCGTTCGGCCGCAATGGCAAGAAGCTTGTGCATCTTCTCTGTTCGTCGCGGTCAATGGGAAAAGGCGCTTATCTGCAATCTAGGTGTTTCTGCGTGCTGCACCCGCCCAAACAGTGCCCGGGTAAAAACGACAACGCAGGCATGTCGGGTGCCACTGTCTGCACCAGCACAGCAAGTTTTGAGCAAATATCTCCTTCCGTTCGGCCGCAATGGCAAGAAGCTTGTGCATCTTCTCTGTTCGTCGCGGTCAATGGGAAAAGGCGCTTTTCAGCAATTTAGGTGTTTCTGCGTGCTGCGCCCGCCCAAAGAGTGCCCGGGTTAAATCGACAACGTAGGCATGTCGGGTGCCACTGTCTGCACCAGCACAGCAAGTTTTGAGCAAATATCTCCTTCCGTTCGGCCGCAATGGCAAGAAGCTTGTGCATCCTCTCTGTTCGTCGCGGTCAATGGGAAAAGGCGCTTATCTGCAATCTAGGTGTTTCTGCGTGCTGCACCCGCCCAAAGAGTGCCCGGGTGAAAACGACAACGCAGGCATGTCGGGTGCCACTGTCTGCACCAGCACAGCAAGTTTTGAGCAAATATCTCCTTCCGTTCGGCCGCAATGGCAAGAAGCTTGTGCATCTTCTATGTTCGTCGCGGTCAATGGGAAAAGGCGCTTATCTGCAATCTAGGTGTTTCTGCATGCTGCGCCCGCCCAAAGAGTGCCCGGGTGAAAACGACAACGCAGGCATGTCGGGTGCCACTGTCTGCACCAGCACAGCAAGTTTTGAGCAAATATCTCCTTCCGTTCGGCCGCAATGGCAAGAAGCTTGTGCATCTTCTCTGTTCGTCGCGGTCAATGGGAAAAGGCGCTTTTCAGCAATTTAGGTGTTTCTGCGTGCTGCGCCCGCCCAAAGAGTTCCCGGGTTAAATCGACAACGTAGGCATGTCGGGTGCCACTGTCTGCACCAGCACAGCAAGTTTTGAGCAAATATCTCCTTCCGTTCGGCCTCAATGGCAAGAAGCTTGTGCATCTTCTATGTTCGTCGCGGTCAATGGGAAAAGTCGCTTATCTGCAATTTAGGTGTTTCTGCGTGCTGTGCCCGCCCAAAGAGTGCCCGGGTTAAATCGACAACGTAGGCATGTCGGGTGCCACTGTCTGCACCAGCACAGCAAGTTTTGAGCAAATATCTCCTTCCGTTCGGCCGCAATGGCAAGAAGCTTGTGCATCCTCTCTGTTCGTCGCGGTCAATGGGAAAAGGCGCTTATCTGCAATCTAGGTGTTTCTGCGTGCTGCACCCGCCCAAAGAGTGCCCGGGTGAAAACGACAACGCAGGCATGTCGGGTGCCACTGTCTGCACCAGCACAGCAAGTTTTGAGCAAATATCTCCTTCCGTTCGGCCGCAATGGCAAGAAGCTTGTGCATCTTCTATGTTCGTCGCGGTCAATGGGAAAAGGCGCTTATCTGCAATCTAGGTGTTTCTGCGTGCTGCGCCCGCCCAAACAGTGCCCGGGTTAAATCGACAACGCAGGCATGTCGGGTGCCACTGTCTGCACCAGCACAGCAAGTTTTGAGCAAATATCTCCTTCCGTTCGGCCTCAATGGTAAGAAGCTTGTGCATCTTCTCTGTTCGTCGCGGTCAATGGGAAAAGGCGCTTATCTGCAATCTAGGTGTTTCTGCATGCTGCGCCCGCCCAAAGAGTGCCCGGGTGAAAACGACAACGCAGGCATGTCGGGTGCCACTGTCTGCACCAGCACAGCAAGTTTTGAGCAAATATCTCCTTCCGTTCGGCCGCAATGGCAAGAAGCTTGTGCATCTTCTCTGTTCGTCGCGGTCAATGGGAAAAGGCGCTTTTCAGCAATTTAGGTGTTTCTGCGTGCTGCGCCCGCCCAAAGAGTGCCTGGGTTAAATCGACAACGTAGGCATGTCGGGTGCCACTGTCTGCACCAGCACAGCAAGTTTTGAGCAAATATCTCCTTCCGTTCGGCCTCAATGGCAAGAAGCTTGTGCATCTTCTATGTTCGTCGCGGTCAATGGGAAAAGGCGCTTATCTGCAATTTAGGTGTTTCTGCGTGCTGTGCCCGCCCAAAGAGTGCCCGGGTTAAATCGACAACGTAGGCATGTCGGGTGCCACTGTCTGCACCAGCACAGCAAGTTTTGAGCAAATATCTCCTTCCGTTCGGCATCAATGGTAAGAAGCTTGTGCATCTTCTCTGTTCGTCGCGGTCAATGGGAAAAGGCGCTTATCTGCAATCTAGGTGTTTCTGCGTGCTGCGCCCGCCCAAAGAGTGCCCGGGTGAAAACGACAACGCAGGCATGTCGGGTGCCACTGTCTGCACCAGCACAGCAAGTTTTGAGCAAATATCTCCTTCCGTTCGGCCGCAATGGCAAGAAGCTTGTGCATCTTCTCTGTTCGTCGCGGTCAATGGGAAAAGGCGCTTTTCAGCAATTTAGGTGTTTCTGCGTGCTGCGCCCGCCCAAAGAGTGCCTGGGTTAAATCGACAACGTAGGCATGTCGGGTGCCACTGTCTGCACCAGCACAGCAAGTTTTGAGCAAATATCTCCTTCCGTTCGGCCTCAATGGCAAGAAGCTTGTGCATCTTCTATGTTCGTCGCGGTCAATGGGAAAAGGCGCTTATCTGCAATTTAGGTGTTTCTGCGTGCTGTGCCCGCCCAAAGAGTGCCCGGGTTAAATCGACAACGTAGGCATGTCGGGTGCCACTGTCTGCACCAGCACAGCAAGTTTTGAGCAAATATCTCCTTCCGTTCGGCATCAATGGTAAGAAGCTTGTGCATCTTCTCTGTTCGTCGCGGTCAATGGGAAAAGGCGCTTATCTGCAATCTAGGTGTTTCTGCGTGCTGCGCCCGCCCAAAGAGTGCCCGGGTGAAAACGACAACGCAGGCATGTCGGGTGCCCCTGTCTGCACCAGCACAGCAAGTTTTGAGCAAATATCTCCTTCCATTAGGCCGCAATGGCAAGAAGCTTGTGCATCCTCTCTGTTCGTCGCGGTCAATGGGAAAAGGCGCTTATCTGCAATCTAGGTGTTTCTGCGTGCTGCGCCCGCCCAAAGAGTGCCCGGGTGAAAACGACAACGCAGGCATGTCGGGTGCCACTGTCTGCACCAGCACAGCAAGTTTTTAGCAAATATCTCCTTCCGTTCGGCCGCAATGGCAAGAAGCTTGTGCATCTTCTCTGTTCGTCGCTGTCAATGGGAAAAGGCGCTTATCTGCAATCTAGGTGTTTCTGCGTGCTGCGCCCGCCCAAAGAGTGCCCGGGTGAAAACGACAACGCAGGCATGTCGGGTGCCACTGTCTGCACCAGCACAGCAAGTTTTGAGCAAATATCTCCTTCCGTTCGGCCGCAATGGCAAGAAGCTTGTGCATCTTCTATGTTCGTTGCGGTCAATGGGAAAAGGCGCTTATCTGCAATCTAGGTGTTTCTGCGTGCTGCGCCCGCCCAAAGAGTGCCCGGGTTAAAGCGACAACGCAGGCATGTCGGGTGCCACTGTCTGCACCAGCACAGCAAGTTTTGAGCAAATATCTCCTTCCGTTCGGCCGCAATGGCAAGAAGCTTGTGCATCCTCTCTGTTCGTCGCGGTCAATGGGAAAAGGCGCTTATCTGCAATCTAGGTGTTTCTGCGTGCTGCGCCCGCCCAAAGAGTGCTCGGGTGAAAACTACAACGCAGGCATGTCGGGTGCCACTGTCTGCACCAGCACAGCAAGTTTTGAGCAAATATCTCCTTCCGTTCGGCCGCAATGGCAAGAAGCTTGTGCATCTTCTCTGTTCGTCGCGGTCAATGGGAAAAGGCGCTTATCTGCAATCTAGGTGTTTCTGCGTGCTGCACCCGCCCAAAGAGTGCCCGGGTGAAAACGACAACGCAGGCATGTCGGGTGCCACTGTCTGCACCAGCACAGCAAGTTTTGAGCAAATATCTCCTTCCGTTCGGCCGCAATGGCAAGAAGCTTGTGCATCCTCTCTGTTCGTCGCGGTCAATGGGAAAAGGCGCTTATCTGCAATCTAGGTGTTTCTGCGTGCTGCGCCCGCCCAAAGAGTGCCCGGGTGAAAACGACAATGCAGGCATGTCGGGTGCCACTGTCTGCACCAGCACAGCAAGTTTTGAGCAAATATCTCCTTCCGTTCGTCCGCAATGGCAAGAAGCTTGTGCATCCTCTCTGTTCGTCGCGGTCAATGGGAAAAGGCGCTTATCTGCAATCTAGGTGTTTCTGCGTGCTGGTCCCGCCCAAAGAGTGCCCGGGTGAAAACGACAACGCAGGCATGTCGGGTGCCACTGTCTGCACCAGCACAGCAAGTTTTGAGCAAATATCTCCTTCCGTTCGGCCGCAATGGCAAGAAGCTTGTGCATCTTCTCTGTTCGTCGCGGTCAATGGGAAAAGGCGCTTATCTGCAATCTAGGTGTTTCTGCGTGCTGCACCCGCCCAAACAGTGCCCGGGTAAAAACGACAACGCAGGCATGTCGGGTGCCACTGTCTGCACCAGCACAGCAAGTTTTGAGCAAATATCTCCTTCCGTTCGGCCGCAATGGCAAGAAGCTTGTGCATCTTCTATGTTCGTCGCGGTCAATGGGAAAAGGCGCTTATCTGCAATCTAGGTGTTTCTGCGTGCTGCGCCCGCCCAAACAGTGCCCGGGTGAAAACGACAACGCAGGCATGTCGGGTGCCACTGTCTGCACCAGCACAGCAAGTTTTGAGCAAATATCTCCTTCCATTCGTCCGCAATGGCAAGAAGCTTGTGCATCCTCTCTGTTCGTCGCGGTCAATGGGAAAAGGCGCTTATCTGCAATCTAGGTGTTTCTGCGTGCTGCGCCCGCCCAAAGAGTGCCCGGGTGAAAACGACAACGCAGGCATGTCCGGTGCCACTGTCTGCACCAGCACAGCAAGTTTTGAGCAAATATCTCCTTCCGTTCGGCCGCAATGGCAAGAAGCTTGTGCATCTTCTCTGTTCGTCGCGGTCAATGGGAAAAGGCGCTTATCTGCAATCTAGGTGTTTCTGCGTGCTGCACCCGCCCAAAGAGTGCCCGGGTGAAAACGACAACGCAGGCATGTCGGGTGCCACTGTCTGCACCAGCACAGCAAGTTTTGAGCAAATATCTCCTTCCGTTCGGCCGCAATGGCAAGAAGCTTGTGCATCTTCTCTGTTCGTCGCGGTCAATGGGAAAAGGCGCTTATCTGCAATCTAGGTGTTTCTGCGTGCTGCGCCCGCCCAAAGAGTGCCCGGGTGAAAACGACAACGCAGGCATGTCGGGTGCTACTGTCTGCACCAGCACAGCAAGTTTTGAGCAAATATCTCCTTCCGTTCGGCCGCAATGGCAAGAAGCTTGTGCATCTTCTCTGTTCGTCGCGGTCAATGGGAAAAGGCGCTTATCTGCAATCTAGGTGTTTCTGCGTGCTTCGCCCGCCCAAAGAGTGCCCAGGTGAAAACGACAACGCAGGCATGTCGGGTGCCACTGTCTGCACCAGCACAGCAAGTTTTGAGCAAATATCTCCTTCCGTTCGGCCGCAATGGCAAGAAGCTTGTGCATCTTCTCTGTTCGTCGCGGTCAATGGGAAAAGGCGCTTATCTGCAATCTAGGTGTTTCTGCGTGCTGCGCCCGCCCAAAGAGTGCCCGGGTCAAAACGACAACGCAGGCATGTCGGGTGCCACTGTCTGCACCAGCACAGCAAGTTTTGAGCAAATATCTCCTTCCTTTCGGCCGCAATGGCAAGAAGCTTGTGCATCTTCTATGTTCGTCGCGGTCAATGGGAAAAGGCGCTTATCTGCAATCTAGGTGTTTCTGCGTGCTGCGCCCGCCCAAAGAGTGCCCGGGTTAAAGCGACAACGCAGGCATGTCGGGTGCCACTGTCTGCACCAGCACAGCAAGTTTTGAGCAAATATCTCCTTCCGTTCGGCCGCAATGGCAAGAAGCTTGTGCATCTTCTCTGTTCGTCGCGGTCAATGGGAAAAGGCGCTTATCTGCAATCTAGGTGTTTCTGCGTGCTGCACCCGCCCAAAGAGTGCCCGGGTGAAAACGACAACGCAGGCATGTCGGGTGCCACTGTCTGCACCAGCACAGCAAGTTTTGAGCAAATATCTCCTTCCGTTCGGCCGCAATGGCAAGAAGCTTGTGCATCCTCTCTGTTCGTCGCGGTCAATGGGAAAAGGCGCTTATCTGCAATCTAGGTGTTTCTGCGTGCTGCGCCCGCCCAAAGAGTGCTCGGGTGAAAACTACAACGCAGGCATGTCGGGTGCCACTGTCTGCACCGGCACAGCAAGTTTTGAGCAAATATCTCCTTCCGTTCGGCCGCAATGGCAAGAAGCTTGTGCATCTTCTCTGTTCGTCGCGGTCAATGGGAAAAGGCGCTTATCTGCAATCTAGGTGTTTCTGCGTGCTGCACCCGCCCAAAGAGTGCCCGGGTGAAAACGACAACGCAGGCATGTCGGGTGCCACTGTCTGCACCAGCACAGCAAGTTTTGAGCAAATATCTCCTTCCGTTCGTCCGCAATGGCAAGAAGCTTGTGCATCCTCTCTGTTCGTCGCGGTCAATGGGAAAAGGCGCTTATCTGCAATCTAGGTGTTTCTGCGTGCTGCGCCCGCCCAAAGAGTGCCCGGGTGAAAACGACAACGCAGGCATGTCGGGTGCCACTGTCTGCACCAGCACAGCAAGTTTTGAGCAAATATCTCCTTCCGTTCGGCCGCAATGGCAAGAAGCTTGTGCATCTTCTCTGTTCGTCGCGGTCAATGGGAAAAGGCGCTTATCTGCAATCTAGGTGTTTCTGCGTGCTGCACCCGCCCAAACAGTGCCCGGGTAAAAACGACAACGCAGGCATGTCGGGTGCCACTGTCTGCACCAGCACAGCAAGTTTTGAGCAAATATCTCCTTCCGTTCGGCCGCAATGGCAAGAAGCTTGTGCATCTTCTATGTTCGTCGCGGTCAATGGGAAAAGGCGCTTATCTGCAATCTAGGTGTTTCTGCGTGCTGCGCCCGCCCAAACAGTGCCCGGGTTAAATCGACAACGCAGGCATGTCGGGTGCCACTGTCTGCACCAGCACAGCAAGTTTTGAGCAAATATCTCCTTCCGTTCGGCCTCAATGGTAAGAAGCTTGTGCATCTTCTCTGTTCGTCGCGGTCAATGGGAAAAGGCGCTTATCTGCAATCTAGGTGTTTCTGCGTGCTGCGCCCGCCCAAAGAGTGCCCGGGTGAAAACGACAACGCAGGCATGTCGGGTGCCCCTGTCTGCACCAGCACAGCAAGTTTTGAGCAAATATCTCCTTCCATTAGGCCGCAATGGCAAGAAGCTTGTGCATCCTCTCTGTTCGTCGCGGTCAATGGGAAAAGGCGCTTATCTGCAATCTAGGTGTTTCTGCGTGCTGCGCCCGCCCAAAGAGTGCCCGGGTGAAAACGACAACGCAGGCATGTCGGGTGCCACTGTCTGCACCAGCACAGCAAGTTTTGAGCAAATATCTCCTTCCGTTCGGCCGCAATGGCAAGAAGCTTGTGCATCTTCTCTGTTCGTCGCGGTCAATGGGAAAAGGCGCTTATCTGCAATCTAGGTGTTTCTGCGTGCTGCGCCCGCCCAAAGAGTGCCCGGGTCAAAACGACAACGCAGGCATGTCGGGTGCCACTGTCTGCACCAGCACAGCAAGTTTTGAGCAAATATCTCCTTCCTTTCGGCCGCAATGGCAAGAAGCTTGTGCATCTTCTATGTTCGTCGCGGTCAATGGGAAAAGGCGCTTATCTGCAATCTAGGTGTTTCTGCGTGCTGCGCCCGCCCAAAGAGTGCCCGGGTTAAAGCGACAACGCAGGCATGTCGGGTGCCACTGTCTGCACCAGCACAGCAAGTTTTGAGCAAATATCTCCTTCCGTTCGGCCGCAATGGCAAGAAGCTTGTGCATCTTCTCTGTTCGTCGCGGTCAATGGGAAAAGGCGCTTATCTGCAATCTAGGTGTTTCTGCGTGCTGCACCCGCCCAAAGAGTGCCCGGGTGAAAACGACAACGCAGGCATGTCGGGTGCCACTGTCTGCACCAGCACAGCAAGTTTTGAGCAAATATCTCCTTCCGTTCGGCCGCAATGGCAAGAAGCTTGTGCATCCTCTCTGTTCGTCGCGGTCAATGGGAAAAGGCGCTTATCTGCAATCTAGGTGTTTCTGCGTGCTGCGCCCGCCCAAAGAGTGCCCGGGTGAAAACGACAACGCAGGCATGTCGGGTGCCACTGTCTGCACCAGCACAGCAAGTTTTGAGCAAATATCTCCTTCCGTTCGTCCGCAATGGCAAGAAGCTTGTGCATCCTCTCTGTTCGTCGCGGTCAATGGGAAAAGGCGCTTATCTGCAATCTAGGTGTTTCTGCGTGCTGCGCCCGCCCAAAGAGTGCCCGGGTGAAAACGACAACGCAGGCATGTCGGGTGCCACTGTCTGCACCAGCACAGCAAGTTTTGAGCAAATATCTCCTTCCGTTCGGCCGCAATGGCAAGAAGCTTGTGCATCTTCTCTGTTCGTCGCGGTCAATGGGAAAAGGCGCTTATCTGCAATCTAGGTGTTTCTGCGTGCTGCACCCTCCCAAACAGTGCCCGGGTAAAAACGACAACGCAGGCATGTCGGGTGCCACTGTCTGCACCAGCACAGCAAGTTTTGAGCAAATATCTCCTTCCGTTCGGCCGCAATGGCAAGAAGCTTGTGCATCTTCTATGTTCGTCGCGGTCAATGGGAAAAGGCGCTTATCTGCAATCTAGGTGTTTCTGCGTGCTGCGCCCGCCCAAACAGTGCCCGGGTTAAATCGACAACGCAGGCATGTCGGGTGCCACTGTCTGCACCAGCACAGCAAGTTTTGAGCAAATATCTCCTTCCGTTCGGCCTCAATGGTAAGAAGCTTGTGCATCTTCTCTGTTCGTCGCGGTCAATGGGAAAAGGCGCTTATCTGCAATCTAGGTGTTTCTGCGTGCTGCGCCCGCCCAAAGAGTGCCCGGGTGAAAACGACAACGCAGGCATGTCGGGTGCCCCTGTCTGCACCAGCACAGCAAGTTTTGAGCAAATATCTCCTTCCATTAGGCCGCAATGGCAAGAAGCTTGTGCATCCTCTCTGTTCGTCGCGGTCAATGGGAAAAGGCGCTTATCTGCAATCTAGGTGTTTCTGCGTGCTGCGCCCGCCCAAAGAGTGCCCGGGTGAAAACGACAACGCAGGCATGTCGGGTGCCACTGTCTGCACCAGCACAGCAAGTTTTGAGCAAATATCTCCTTCCGTTCGGCCGCAATGGCAAGAAGCTTGTGCATCTTCTCTGTTCGTCGCGGTCAATGGGAAAAGGCGCTTATCTGCAATCTAGGTGTTTCTGCGTGCTGCGCCCGCCCAAAGAGTGCTCGGGTGAAAACTACAACGCAGGCATGTCGGGTGCCACTGTCTGCACCAGCACAGCAAGTTTTGAGCAAATATCTCCTTCCGTTCGGCCGCAATGGCAAGAAGCTTGTGCATCTTCTCTGTTCGTCGCGGTCAATGGGAAAAGGCGCTTATCTGCAATCTAGGTGTTTCTGCTTGCTGCACCCGCCCAAAGAGTGCTCGGGTGAAAACGACAACGCAGGCATGTCGGGTGCCACTGTCTGCACCAGCACAGCAAGTTTTGAGCAAATATCTCCTTCCGTTCGGCCGCAATGGCAAGAAGCTTGTGCATCCTCTCTGTTCGTCGCGGTCAATGGGAAAAGGCGCTTATCTGCAATCTAGGTGTTTCTGCGTGCTGCGCCCGCCAAAAGAGTGCCCGGGTGAAAACGACAACGCAGGCATGTCGGGTGCCACTGTCTGCACCAGCAAAGCAAGTTTTGAGCAAATATCTCCTTCCGTTCGTCCGCAATGGCAAGAAGCTTGTGCATCCTCTCTGTTCGTCGCGGTCAATGGGAAAAGGCGCTTATCTGCAATCTAGGTGTTTCTGCGTGCTGCGCCCGCCCAAAGAGTGCCCGGGTGAAAACGACAACGCAGGCATGTCGGGTGCCACTGTCTGCACCAGCACAGCAAGTTTTGAGCAAATATCTCCTTCCGTTCGGCCGCAATGGCAAGAAGCTTGTGCATCTTCTCTGTTCGTCGCGGTCAATGGGAAAAGGCGCTTATCTG
>NW_026610341.1:0-12000 GCF_029499605.1 Hyla sarda | reverse complement strand
TGTAGGTGTAGTATAGTGTAGGCTGTAGTATAGTGCAGTGTAGTATAGTGTAGGGTGTAGTATAGTGTAGGTGCAGTATAGTGTAGGTGTAGTATAGTGTAGGTGTAGTATAGTGCAGTGTAGTATAGTGTAGGTGTAGTATAGTGTAGGTGTAGTATAGTGTAGGTGAAGTATAGTGTAGGTGTAGTATAGTGTAGGTGTAGTATAGAGTAGGTGTAGTATAGAGTAGGTGTAGTATAGAGTAGGTGTAGTATAGAGTAGGTGTAGTATAGTGTAGGTGTAGTATAGTGTAGGTGTAGTATAGTGCAGGTGTAGTATAGTGCAGTGTAGTATAGTGTAGGTGTAGTATAGTGTAGGTGTAGTATAGTGCAGGTGTAGTATAGTGCAGGTGTAGTATAGTGCAGTGTAGTATAGTGCAGGTGTAGTATAGTGTAGGTGTAGTATAGTGTAGGTGTAGTATAGTGTAGGTGTAGTATAGTGTGGTAGGTGTAGTATAGTGTAGGTGTAGTATAGTGTAGGTGTAGTATAGTGTAGGTGTAGTATAGTGTAGGTGTAGTGTAGTGTAGGTATAGTATAGTGTAGGTGTAGTATAGTGTAGGTGTAGTATAGTGTAGGTGTAGTATAGTGTAGGTGTAGTATAGTGTAGGTGTAGTATAGTGTAGGTGTAGTATAGTGCAGGTGTAGTATAGTGCAGGTGTAGTATAGTGTAGGTGTAGTATAGTGTAGGTGTAGTATAGTGTAGGTGTAGTATGTGTAGTATGGTGTAGTATAGTGTAGGTGTAGTATAGTGCAGGTGTAGTATAGTGTAGGTGCAGTATAGTGTAGGTGTAGTGTAGTATAGTGTAGGTGTAGTGTAGGTGTAGGTGTAGTATAGTGTAGGTGTAGTATAGTGCGGTGTAGTATTGTGTAGGTGTAGTATAGTGTAGGTGTAGTATAGTGTAGGTGTAGTTATTAGTGTAGGTGTAGTATAGTGTAGGTGTAGTATAGTGTAGGTGTAGTATAGTGTAGGTGTAGTATGGTGTAGGTGTAGTATAGTGTAGGTGTAGTATAGTGTAGGTGTAGTATAGTGTAGGTGTAGTATAGTGTAGGTTGTTAGTATAGTGTAGGTGTAGTATAGTGTAGGTGTAGTATAGTGTAGGTGTAGTATAGTGTAGGTGTAGTATAGTGCAGTGTAGTATAGTGCAGTGTAGTATAGTGTAGGTGTAGTGTAGGTGTAGTGTAGTGTAGGTGTAGTATAGTGTAGGTGTAGTATAGTGTAGGTGTAGTATAGTGTAGGTGTAGTATAGTGTAGGTGTAGTATAGTGCAGTGTAGTATAGTGTAGGTGTAGTATAGTGTAGGTGTAGTATAGTGTAGGTGTAGTATAGTGTAGGTTGTAGTATAGTGTAGTGTAGTGTAGTATAGTGTAGTGTAGTGTAGTGTAGTGTAGTATAGTGTAGGTGTAGTATAGTGTAGGTGTAGTATAGTGTAGGTGTAGTATAGTGTAGGTGTAGTATAGCGCAGTGTAGTATAGTGTAGTGTGTGTAGTATAGTGTAGGTGTAGTATAGTGTAGGTGTAGTATAGTGCAGTGTAGTATAGTGCAGTGTAGTATAGTGTAGGTGCAGTATAGTGTAGGTGTAGTATAGCGTAGGTGTAGTATAGTGTAGGTGCAGTATAGCGTAGGTGTAGTATAGCGTAGGTGTAGTATAGAGTGCAGTATAGTATAGTGTAGGTGTAGTATAGCGTAGGTGTAGTATAGTGCAGTATAGTATAGTGTAGGTGTAGTATAGTGTAGGTGTAGTATAGTGTAGGTGTAGTATAGTGCAGTGTAGTATAGTGTAGGTGTAGTATAGTGTAGGTGTAGTATAGTGTAGGTGTAGTATAGTGTAGGTGTAGTATAGTGTGGTGTAGTATAGTGTAGGTGTAGTATAGTGTAGGTGTAGTATAGTGCAGTGTAGTATAGTGTAGGTGTAATATAGTGCAGTGTAGTATAGCGTAGGTGTAGTATAGCGTAGGTGTAGTATAGCGTAGGTGTAGTATAGCGTAGGTGTAGTATAGTGTAGGTGTAGTATAGCGTAGGTGTAGTATAGCGTAGGTGTAGTATAGCGTAGGTGTAGTATAGCGTAGGTGTAGTATAGCGTAGGTGTAGTATAGCGTAGGTGTAGTATAGCGTAGGTGTAGTATAGTGTAGGTGTAGTATAGTGCAGGTGTAGTATAGTGTAGGTGTAGTATAGTGCAGTGTAGTATAGTGTAGTGTAGAATAGTGCAGGTGTAGTATAGTGTAGGTGTAGTATAGTGCAGTGTAGTATAGTGTAGGTGTAGTATAGTGTAGGTGTAGTATAGTGTAGGTGTAGTATAGTGTAGGTGTAGTATAGTGTAGTGTAGTATAGTGTAGGTGTAGTATAGTGTAGGTGTAGTATAGTGCAGTGTAGTATAGTGCAGGTGTAGTATAGTGCAGGTGTAGTATAGTGTAGGTGTAGTATAGTGTAGGTGTAGTATAGTGCAGTGTAGTATAGTGTAGGTGTAGTATAGCGTAGGTGTAGTATAGTGTAGGTGTAGTTGTAGTATAGTGCGGTATAGTATAGTGTGGTGTAGTATTGTGTAGGTGCAGTATAGTGTAGGTGTAGTATAGTGCAGTGTAGTATAGTGTAGGTGTAGTATAGTGTAGGTGTAGTATAATGTAGGTGTAGTATAGTGTAGGTGTAGTATAGTGTAGGTGTAGTATAGTGCAGTGTAGTATAGTGTAGGTGTAGTATAGTGTAGGTGTAGTATAGTGTAGGTGTAGTATAGTGTAGGTGTAGTATAGTGCAGTGTAGTATAGTGTAGGTGTAGTATAGTGTAGGTGTAGTATAGTGTAGGTGTAGTATAGTGTAGGTGTAGTATAGTGTAGGTGTAGTATAGTGTAGGTGTAGTATAGTGTAGGTGTAGTATAGTGTAGGTGTAGTATAGTGCAGTGTAGTATAGTGCAGTGTAGTATAGTGTAGGTGTAGTATAGTGTAGGTGTAGTATAGCGTAGGTGTTGTATAGCGTAGGTGTAGTATAGTGCAGGTTGTAGTATAGTGTAGGTGTAGTATAGTGTAGGTGTAGTATAGTGTAGGTGTAGTATAGTGCAGGTGTAGTATAGTGTAGGTGTAGTATAGTGTAGGTGTAGTATAGTGCAGTGTAGTATAGTGTAGGTGTAGTATAGTGTAGGTGTAGTTGTAGTATAGTGCAGTATAGTATAGTGTGGTGTAGTATTGTGTAGGTGCAGTATAGTGTAGGTGTTGTATAGTGTAGGTGTAGTATAGTGCAGTGTAGTATAGTGTAGGTGTAGTATAGTGTAGGTGTAGTATAGTGCAGTGTAGTATAGTGTAGGTGTTAGTATAGTGGTAGGTGTAGTTTAGTGTAGGTGTAGTATAGTGCAGTGTAGTATAGTGTAGGTGTAGTATAGTGTAGGTGTAGTATAGCGTAGGGTGTTGTATAGCGTAGGTGTAGTATAGTGCAGTGTAGTATAGTGTAGGTGTAGTATAGTGTAGGTGTAGTATAGTGTAGGTGTAGTATAGTGTGGTGTAGTATAGTGTAGGTGTAGTATAGTGTAGGTGTAGTATAGTGTAGGTGTAGTATAGTGCAGGTGTAGTATAGTGCAGGTGTAGTATAGTGCAGGTGTAGTATAGTGTAGGTGTAGTATAGTGTAGGTGTAGTATAGTGTAGGTGTAGTATAGTGTAGGTGTAGTATAGTGTAGGTGTAGTATAGAGTAGGTGTAGTATAGAGTAGGTGTAGTATAGAGTAGGTGTAGTATAGTGTAGGTGTAGTATAGTTGCAGGTGTAGTATAGTGTAGGTGTAGTATAGTGTAGGTGTAGTATAGTGTAGGTGTAGTATAGAGTAGGTGTAGTATTAGTGCAGGTGTAGTATAGTGCAGTTGTAGTATAGTGCAGGTGTAGTATAGTGCAGGTGTAGTATAGTGTAGGTGTAGTATAGTGTAGGTGTAGTATAGTGTAGGTGTAGTATAATGTAGGTGTAGTATAGTGTAGGTGTAGTATAGAGTATAGTGTAGGTGTAGTATAGTGCAGTGTAGTATAGTGCAGTGTAGTATAGTGCAGGTGTAGTATAGTGCAGGTGTAGTATAGTGCAGGTGTAGTATAGTGCAGGTGTAGTATAGTGCAGGTGTAGTATAGTGTAGGTATAGTGTAGGTGTGTAGTATATTGTAGGTGTAGTATAGTGTAGGTGTAGTATAGTGTGGTGTAGTATTGGTGTAGGTGCAGTATAGTGTAGGTGTAGTATAGTGCAGTGTAGTATAGTGTAGGTGTAGAATAGTGCAGGTGTAGTATTGTGCAGGTGTAGTATAGTGTAGGTGTAGTATAGTGTAGGTGCAGTATAGTGTAGGTGTAGTATAGTGTAGTTGTAGTATAGTGTAGTATAGTGTAGGTGTAGTTGTAGTATAGTGCAGTATAGTATAGTGTGGTGTAGTATTGTGTAGGTTGGCAGTAGTGTAGGTGAGTATAGTGCAGTGTAGTATAGTGTAGTGTAGTATAGTGTAGGTGTAGTATAGTGTAGGTGTAGTATAGTGTAGGTGTAGTATAGTGTAGGTGTAGTATAGTGTAGTGTAGTATAGCGTAGTGTAGTACTAGGTAGCTGTAGTATAGTGTAGGTGTAGTATAGTGTAGGTGTAGTATAGTGTAGGTGTAGTATAGTGTAGTGTGTAGTATAGTGTAGGTGTAGTATAGTGTAGGTGTAGTATAGTGTAGGTGTAGTATAGTGTAGGTGTAGTATAGTGTAGGTGTAGTATAGTGCAGGTTGTAGTATAGTAGGTGTAGTATAGTGCAGGTGTAGTATAGTGTAGGTGTAGTATAGTGTAGGTGTGTATAGTGTAGTGTAGTATAGTGTAGGTATAGTAGTAGGTGTAGTATAGGTGTATATAGAGTAGGTGTAGTATAGTGTAGGTGTAGTATAGTCAGGTGTAGTATAGTGTAGGTAGTAGTATAGTGTAGGTGTAGTATAGTGTAGGTGTAGTATAGTGTAGTGTGTAGTATAGTGTGTTAGTGAGTGTAGTATAGTGTAGGTGTAGTATAGTGTAGGTGTAGTATAGTGTAGTGTAGTATAGTGCAGGTGTAGTATAGTGCAGGTGTAGTATAGCGGTGTAGTATAGTGCAGGTGTAGTATAGTGTAGGTGTAGTATAGTGTAGGTGTAGTATAGTGTAGGTGTAGTATAGTGTAGGTGTAGTATAGTGTAGGTAGGTGTAGTATAGAGTATAGTGTAGGTGTAGTATAGTGCAGTGTAGTATAGTGCAGTGTAGTATAGTGCAGGTGTAGTATAGTGCAGGTGTAGTATAGGCAGGTGTAGTATAGTGCAGGTGTAGTATAGTGCAGGTGTAGTATAGTGCAGGTGTTAGTATAGTGCAAGTGTAGTATAGTGCAGGTGTAGTATAGTGTAGGTGTAGTATAGTGTAGGTGTAGTATAGTGTAGTGATGTAGTATAGTGTAGGTGTAGTAGTATAGTGTAGGTGTAGTATAGTGCAGTGTAGTATAGTGTAGTGTAGAATAGTGCAGATGTAGTATAGTGCAGGTGTAGTATAGTGTAGGTGTAGTATAGTGTAGGTGCAGTATAGTGTAGGTGTAGTATAGTGTAGTTGTAGATAGAGTAGTATAGTGTAGGTGTAGGTGTAGTATAGTGTAGGATGTAGTATAGTGTATTGTGTAGTATAGTGTAGGTGTAGTATAGTGTAGGTGTAGTATAGTGCGGTGTAGTATAGTGTAGGTGTAGTATAGTGTAGGTGTAGTTAGTGTAGGTGTAGTATAGTGTAGGTGTAGTATAGTGTAGGTGTAGTATGGTGTAGTATGGTGTAGTATAGTGTAGGTGTAGTATAGTGTAGGTGTAGTATAGTGTAGGTGTAGTATAGTGTAGGCGTAGTATAGTGTAGGTGTAGTATGGTGTAGTATAGTGTAGGTGTAGTATAGTGCAGTGTAGTATAGTGCAGTGTAGTATAGTGTAGGTGTAGTGTAGGTGTAGTGTAGTGTAGTGTAGTATAGTGTAGGTGTAGTATAGTGTAGGTGTAGTATAGGTAGTGTAGTATAGTGTAGGTGTAGTATAGTGTAGGTGTAGTATAGTGTAGGTGTAGTATAGTGCAGGTGTAGTATAGTGCAGTGTAGTATAGTGTAGGTGTAGTATAGTGGTAGGTGTAGTATAGTGTAGGTGTAGTATAGTGTAGGTGTAGTATAGTGTAGGTGTAGTATAGTGTAGGTGTAGTATAGTGTACGTGTAGTATAGCGTAGGTGTAGTATAGTGTAGGTGTAGTATAGTTTAGGTGTAGTATAGTGTAGGTGTAGTATAGTGTAGGTGTAGTATAGTGTAGGTGTAGCAAGTGTAGTTGTAGTATAGTGTAGGTGTAGTATAGCGTAGGTGTAAGTATAGCGTAGGTGTAGTATAGCGTAGGTTTAGTATAGTGCGGTATAGTATAGGGCGGTAGTAGTATAGTGCGGTGTAGTATAGCGTAGGTGTAGTATAGCGTAGGTATAGTATAGCGTAGGTATAGTATAGCGTAGGTATAGTATAGCGTAGGTGTAGTATAGCGTAGGTGTAGTATAGCGTAGGTGTAGTATAGCGTAGGTGTAGTATAGTACAGTGTAGTATAACGCGGTGTAGTATAGTGTAGGTGTAGTATAGCGTGGTGTAGTATAGTGTAGGTGTAGTATAGTGCAGGTGTAGTATAGTGCAGTGTAGTATAGTGTAGGTGTAGTATAGTGTAGGTGTAGTATAGCGTAGGTGTAGTATAGCGTAGGTGTAGTATAGCGTAGGTGTAGTATAGCGTAGGTGTAGTATAGCGTAGGTGTAGTATAGCGTAGGTGTAGTATAGCGTAGGTTGTAGTATAGTGTAGGTGTAGTATAGCGTAGGTGTAGTATAGCGTAGGTGTAGTATAGTACAGTGTAGTATAACGCGGTGTAGTATAGTGTAGGTGTAGTATAGAGTAGGTGTAGTATAGTGTAGTTGTAGTATAGTGTAGGTGTAGTATAGTGTAGGTGTAGTATAGCGTGGTGTAGTATAGTGTAGCTGTAGTATAGTGTAGCTGTAGTATAGTGTAGGTGTAGTATAGCGCAGTGTAGTATAGTGTAGGTGTAGTATAGCGCAGTGTAGTTATAGTGCAGTGTAGTATAGTGTAGTGTAGTATAGTGTAGGTGTAGTATAGTGTAGGTGTAGTATTGTGTAGGTGCAGTATAGTGTAGGTGTAGTATAGCGCAGTGTAGTATAGTGTAGGTGTAGTATAGAGTAGGTGTAGTATAGTGTAGTTGTAGTATAGTGTAGGTGTAGTATAGTGTAGGTGTAGTATAGCGTGGTGTAGTATAGTGTAGCTGTAGTATAGTGTAGCTGTAGTATAGTGTAGGTGTAGTATAGTGTAGGTGTAGTATAGTGTAGGTGTAGTATAGTGTAGGTGTAGTATAGTGCAGTGTAGTATAGCGTAGGTGTAGTATAGCGTAGGTGTAGTATATCGTAGGTATAGTATAGGGTGGTGTAGTATAGCGTAGGTGTAGTATAGCGTAGGTGTAGTATAGCGTAGGTGTAGTATAGCGTAGGTGTAGTATAGTGTAGGTGTAGTATAGCGTAGGTGTAGTATAGCGTAGGTGTAGTATAGTGTAGGTGTAGTATAGTACAGTGTAGTATAACGCGGTGTAGTATAGTGTAGGTGTAGTATAGCGTGTGTAGTATAGCGTGGTGTAGTATAGTGTAGCTGTAGTATAGTGTAGGTGTTGTATAGTGTAGGTGTAGTATAGTGTAGGTGTAGTATGGTGCAGTGTAGTATAGTGTAGGTGTAGTATAGTGTAGCTGTAGTATAGTGTAGGTGTTGTATAGTGTAGGTGTAGTATAGTGTAGGTTTAGTATGGTGCAGTGTAGTATAGTGTAGGTATAGTATAGTGTAGGTGTAGTATAGTGTAGGTGTAGTATAGTGTAGGTGTAGTATAGTGCAGTGTAGGTGTAGTGTAGGTGTAGTATAGTGTAGGTGTAGTATAGTGTAGGTGTAGTATAGTGTAGGTGTAGTATAGTGTAGGTGTAGTATAGCGCAGTGTAGTATAGTGTAGGTGTAGTATAGTGCAGTGCAGTATAGTGTAGGTGTAGTATAGTGTAGGTGTAGTATAGTGTAGGTGTAGTATAGTGTAGGTGTAGTATAGTACAGTGTAGTATAACGCGGTGTAGTATAGTGTAGGTGTAGTATAGTGCAGTGTAGTATAGTGTAGGTGTAGTATGGTGTAGTGTAGTATAGTGTAGGTGTAGTATAGTGTAGGTGTAGTATAGTGTAGGTGTAGTATAGTGTAGGTGTAGTATAGTGTAGGTGTAGTATAGTATAGTATAGTGTAGTAAGTATAGTGTAGTATAGTATAGTATAGTGTAGGTGTAGTGTAGTATAGTGTAGGTGTAGTGTAGTATAGTGTAGGTGTAGTACAGTGTAGGTGTAGTATAGTGTAAGTGTAGTATAGTATAGTGTAGGTGAAGTATAGTGTAGGTGTAGTATAGTGTAGTATAGTGTAGGTGTAGTACAGTGTAGGTGTAGTATAGTGTAGGTGTAGTATAGTGTAGGTGTAGTATAGTGTAGGTGTAGTATAGTGTAGTATAGTGTAGTGTAGTATAGTGTAGGTGCAGTATAGTGTAGGTGCAGTATAGTGTAGGTGTAGTATAGCGTAGGTGTAGTATAGCGTAGGTGTAGTATAGTGTAGGTGTAGTATAGTGTAGTATAGTGTAGGTGTAGTATAGCGTAGGTGTAGTATAGCGTAGGTGTAGTATAGTGCGGTGTAGTATAGGGGGGGTGTAGGATAGTGCGGTGTAGTATAGCGTAGGTGTAGTATAGCGTAGGTGTAGTATAGTGCGGTGTAGTATAGGGGCGGTGTAGTATAGGGCGGTGTAGTATAGGGCGGTGTAGTATAGTGCGGTGTAGTATAGTGCAGTGTAGTTTAGTGCAGTGTAGTATAGTGTAGGTGTAGTATAGTGTAGGTGTAGTATAGCGTAGGTGTAGTATAGCGCAGTGTAGTATAGCGTAGGTGTAGTATAGCGTAGGTGTAGTATAGCGTAGGTGTAGTATAGCGTAGGTGTAGTATAGCGTAGGTGTAGTATAGCGTAGGTGTAGTATAGTGCAGTGTAGTATAGTGCAGTGTAGTATAGCTTAGGTTTAGTATAGCGTAGATTTAGTATAGTGTAGGTGTAGTATAGTGTAGGTGTAGTATAGTGCAGTGTAGTATAGTGTATAGGTGTAGTATAGTGTAGGTGTAGTATAGTGTAGGTGTAGTATAGTGTAGGTGTAGTATAGTGTAGGTGTAGTATAGTGTAGGTGTAGTATAGTGTAGGTGTAGTATAGCGTAGGTGTAGTATAGTGCAGGTGTAGTATAGTGTAGGTGTAGTATAGTGTAGGTGTAGTATAGCGTAGGTGTAGTATAGTGCAGTGTAGTATAGCGCAGTGTAGTATAGCGTGGGTGTAGTATAGCGTGGGTGTAGTATAGCGTGGGTGTAGTATAGCGTGGGTGTAGTATAGTGTAGGTATAGTGTAGGTGTAGTATAGTGTAGGTGTAGTATAGTGTAGTATAGTGTAGGTGTAGTATAGTGTAGTGTAGTACAGTGTAGGTGTAGTATAGCGCAGTGTAGTATAGTATAGGTGTAGTATAGTGTAGGTGCAGTATAGTGTAGGTGCAGTATAGCGTAGGTGTAGTATAGTGTGGTGTAGTATAGTGCGGTGTAGTATAGTGCGGTGTAGTATAGCGTAGGTGTAGTATAGTGTAGGTGTAGTATAGTGCGGTGTAGTATAGCGTAGGTGTAGTATAGTGTAGGTGTAGTATAGTGTAGGTGTAGTATAGTGTAGGTGTAGTATAGTGTAGGTGCAGTATAGTGTAGGTGTAGTATAGTGTAGGTGTAGTATAGAGCAGTGTAGTATAGCGTAGGTGTAGTAATGCGCAGTGTAGTATAGGGCAGTGTAGTATAGCGTAGGTGTAGTATAGTTCAGTGTAGTATAGCGCAGTGTAGTATAGTGTAGGTGTAGTATAGTGTAGGTGTAGTATAGTGTAGGTGTAGTACAGTGTAGGTGTAGTATAGTGTAGGTGCAGTATAGTGTAGGTGCAGTATAGTGTAGGTGCAGTATAGTGTAGGTGCAGTATAGTGTAGGTGTAGTATAGTGTAGGTGTAGTATGGTGCAGTGTAGTAAGGTGTAGTGTAGTATAGTGCAGGTGTAGTATAGTGTAGGTGTAGAATAGTGTAGGTGTAGTATAGTGCAGGTGTAGTATAGTGCAGGTGTAGTATAGTGTAGGTGTAGTATAGTGTAGGTGTAGTATAGTGTAGGTGTAGTATGGTGTAGTATGGTGTAGTATAGTGTAGGTGTAGTATAGTGCAGGTGTAGTATAGTGTAGGTGCAGTATAGTGTAGGTGTAGTTGTAGTATAGTGTAGGTGTAGTGTAGGTGTAGGGTGTAGTATAGTGTAGGTGTAGTATAGTGCGGTGTAGTATTGTGTAGGTGTAGTATAGTGTAGGTGTAGTATAGTGTAGTGTAGTATAGTGTAGGTGTAGTATAGTGTAGGTGTAGTATAGTGTAGGTGTAGTATGGTGTAGGTGTAGTATAGTGTAGGTGTAGTATAGTGTAGGTGTAGTATAGTGTAGGTGTAGTATAGTGTAGGTGTAGTATAGTGTAGGTGTAGTATAGTGTAGGTGTAGTATAGTGTAGGTGTAGTATAGTGTAGGTTGTAGTATAGTGCAGTGTAGTATAGTGCAGTGTAGTATAGTGTAGGTGTAGTGTAGGTGTAGTGTAGTGTAGGTGTAGTATAGTGTAGGTGTAGTATAGTGTAGGTTGTAGTATAGTGTAGGTGTAGTATAGTGTAGGTGTAGTATAGTGCAGTGTAGTATAGTGTAGGTGTAGTATAGTGTAGGTGTAGTATAGTGTAGGTGTAGTAGTGTAGGTGTAGTATAGTGTAGTGTAGTGTAGTTGTGTAGTGTAGTGTAGTGTAGGTAGTATAGTGTAGGTTGTAGTATAGTGTAGGTGTAGTATAGTGTAGGTGTAGTATAGTGTAGGTGTAGTATAGCGCAGTGTAGTATAGTGTAGTGTAGTATAGTGTAGGTGTAGTATAGTGTAGGTGTAGTATAGTGCAGTGTAGTATAGTGCAGTGTAGTATAGTGTAGGTGCAGTATAGTGTAGGTGTAGTATAGTGTAGGTGTAGTATAGTGTAGGTGTGTAGTATAGCGCGGTGTAGTATAGCGCGGTGTAGTATAGTGTAGGTGTAGTATAGTGCAGGTGTAAGTATAGTGCAGTGTAGTATAGTGTAGGTGTAGTATAGTGTAGGTGTAGTATAGTGTAGTATGGTGTAGTGTAGTATAGTGTAGGTGTAGTATAGCGTGGGTGTAGTATAGCGCAGTGTAGTATAGTGTAGGTGTAGTATAGTGTAGGTGTAGTATAGTGTAGGTGTAGTATAGCGTAGGTGTAGTAATGCGCAGTGTAGTATAGGGCAGTGTAGTATAGCGTAGGTGTAGTATAGTTCAGTGTAGTATAGCGCAGTGTAGTATAGTGTAGGTGTAGTAATGCGCAGTGTAGTATAGAGCAAGTGTAGTATAGAGTCAGTGTAGTATAGCATAGGTGTAGTATAGCGTAGGTGTAGTATAGCGCAGTGTAGTATAGCGCAGTGTAGTATAGTGTAGGTGCAGTATAGTGTAGGTGTAGTATAGCGTAGGTGTAGTAATGCGCAGTGTAGTATAGAGCAGTGTAGTATAGCATAAGTGTAGTATAGCATAGGTGTAGTATAGCGCAGTGCAGTGTAGGTGTAGTATAGTGTAGGGTGTAGTATAGTGTAGGTGTAGTATAGTGTAGTGTAGTATAGTGCAGTGTAGTATAGTGTAGGTGTAGTATAGTGTAGTGTAGTATAGTGCAGTGTAGTATAGTGTAGGTGCAGTATAGTGTAGGTGTAGTATAGCGCAGTGTAGTATAGTGCAGTGTAGGTGTATTATAGTGTAGGTGTAGTATAGTGTAGGTGTAGTATAGTGTAGGTGTAGTATAGTGCAGTGTAGTATAGTGCAGTGTAGTATAGT